>NW_026706567.1:0-127136 GCF_029867415.1 Vicia villosa
CAAACGCATCATCTTACCACAAGGTGATCCCAGAGGCAAATGGACTCCCACCTACGAGGGACCATTCATAATCAAGAAAATATTCTCCGGCGGCGCCATGTTGCTTACCACCATGGATGGCGAGGATTTCCCACACCCTGTGAATGCTAACATAGTCAAAAAATACTTCTCTTAAAAAGAAAAAAAACAGCTCGCTAAGTTGAAAACCTGAAAGGGCAACTTAGGCAAAAATGAGCGTCTCGGTGGATTGAAAACCCGAAAGGGCGGTCCAGGCAAAAATTAGAGACTAAACAAATACTATCCCGGTAGGCTGAAAACCTGAAAGGGCGGCCTAGGCAAAAGTTAGGGAATGAAGCATACAACTATGTTCCGTTCAGCTGCCTACTCACCATCAAGATTCAACACCTCAAAGACACCGATCAGTCTAATCACTTTCTTCCAACAAGTGAGGGATGAGATGCTCGAAGACAGATTGGCAATAGCAGAGTTGAAACTTGACTGGATCATTTTCACATAGCTATTTATCTTCATAAATATTTTTCAAAACTTTCTGACAGTTTCCTACTTCTAGGATTGTTGTCTCCCTGTGCTAACCCGCCTATCATGGCTCTTTTCAATGCAGCTCTTTCAAAAATCACTATTTTCACTTTTTCTGTTTTAAATACGTAAGCGTCCCAATGATAATTTTGAATGAACATATGCATTTGAATGTGATTGATGTTTACCAGGAAAAACAGGAATGGCATTCAGGAAATGTCCCGATCATCTGGACATCATTCCATCAGAAGGAAATCACCAAGAGAAACGCATTTCTCAGCAAATTCCTCAAAAAGATTTTCTCTTCAAAAGAAGTCTTATTTCCCAGCAGGGTTGTTCCAGATTACTATCTTCAGAAGATGTGATCCCCGCACCCGGACTTGGTCAGATAGTGCATCGGAGGATTATGCATCTTCCTCATTCCCATTTGAAAGGGCATCAGAACTTCCAGTTACCTTTGGTTCCCCAAGCAGTAGTCAAAGATCCTTCAACGGGATACCCGGGTTCTCAAAGAATTTCCCCAGACGAGGGTACTCAAGCAAGACAAAAGATCATCAACGATCACAATACATTCATGTCCAGCTGACTAGTGGGAATTTATTTTTCCAATTAGAAGCTTGACATCACATTCATACATTCACATATTCATACATCATACATCATACATCATGCATCATGCGCATATTCATACACAACATAACATGCGTATTTCTCCGGGAATATCTCACATTTACATGCATCATAAACATTGCATATCACTAACTTGATTTTTCAGGTAGGCAGATATCTTCAACAAAGATGTTCTCAATCACATGCCGTGTTCACCTGAATTCCATGAACGGTTCTCTCAGATATAATCAAGCCGAAGATTCATTCTGATCACTTACCAACTCAAAAACAAGCATCACAGATCTAAAGCGATACCTCAGGCGGTTCCAGAACGATCTAACGTTGCAGATCTAAAGCGATACCTCAGGCGGTTCCAGAACGATCTAACGTTGCAGATCTAAAGCGATACCTCAGGCGGTTCCAGAACGATCTAACGTTGCAGATCTAAAGCGATACCTCAGGCGGTTCCAGAACGATCTAACGTTGCAGATCTAAAGCGATACCTCAGGCGGTTCCAGAACGATCTAACGTTGCAGATCTAAAGCGATACCTCAGGCGGTTCCAGAACGATCTAACGTTGCAGATCTAAAGCGATACCTCAGACGGTTCCAGAACGATCTAACATTGCAGATCTAAAGCGATACCTCAGACGGTTCCACAATGATCAACTTCCAAAATCTAAATCGGAAAAACTTTGGACAAGTTCCGTAACGATTATCTTCCAAGACTTAAAGCGGTAACCTTGGACGGTTCCGAAATAGTCAACACAAAGACTTTCAAATCCTTCATCAAGATATAATCAATGAATTCATTCTGATGAACAAACCATCAACCCATTTACCAGGTGGCATCTGAAAGCCCATCTCAGGTAATGTTTCAATCTGCCAACAACATTTCGCAGACGACATTCAAATGCAACTTCCAACATCTCTTCTGATCAAGGTAAGTGCAAATTTTCAGGGCATCTAAATATTCAATCATCTTCTACCTTCAGATTTCATACAATCTCTTCAGGTTTAAGAAGATTGAATAGGGGCAACTGTTATACCCCAAAATTTGCCCACATATTTTTCAAGAAAACTCCAATCTGAAAATTAAGGGTCTCATATAATCATGGATTTTTTATTTCAACAAATATCCTGACATATGAAATACTTACAGTAATTTGGCTTGCAGTTGAATTTATTCTTACGCAAACACCAAATACTGTTTATTACTTCACACATGCTATTTATTTATTTACAGATAAATGGTACTGACACAATTGGTACAGAGTTAAATCTTTTTGCAGGCGCAGAATCAGGAAACTCAGACTGTACTGGTAACAAGTAGATTATTATTATCTTTTGTTTCCCACTAATTTTTGTACTATATTCCATTATTTGCAAAAATCTTTTCAAATCTCTTTTTCAAAAATCAAATCTCTTTTTTTTCAACACTATCATACTCTTTCTTTCAAATCTTACTTCCACTCAAATTTTCCTTTTGTACGGAATAACATCATTCCCCAACGTCTCTTTCCTTCTTTCCATTCTATAAATACCTCTCATTTTCTTCCATAAAATCTCACATCAAATTCCAACTCATCTTTCAAATTCCTACCTCATATCTATTTTCTCTTCTTCCCTAACAAGAATGGCAAAGTGGATAGAGACACTGTTTCTTACAGTCATCACCATTGCTACGGTGATCATGACTTTCTTCTGCCTGCATAGTCCTGAAGAGTGTGGACCTGCAATGGTTGCACTCCCAATCATCTACATGTTATTGTTCATAGCATGGGTCATTAATCGTCATTCTTAAAATTTGCCGTATTTCTTATTTCTTAAATGTACCGTTTATTCGTCGTACTGTTCAATATAGTATGTGATATTTGTACTGTCAGTATTAAATGTTGTACTATTTGTCATAATATTGCTTAATTACTAAGATGATATTTTGTGTGTTTTCTGCCAGTCAAATATTCCTATTTCTGTGCATTAAATGATTTTCAGGGTTATTATCGGTAATTTTGCCCGCATACCGTAAATATTAGTTATTTATTATGTCTGTGTTTTTCTAACAAGTCATGTAAATAAACTTTCATTTTTCACATAAAACAAAAACAAAAAAACAACAAAAAAGAAAATTAACTTTGACTGTTGATTTTTCACTCTAACTGCTACATCAATACCTGAACAGTCAGTCGACAGCCAAACTGCTGGCAGTACAATTCTCAGTGTTTTGTACCATCAATCAAATCAATCTTTCACAATTCAAAATTCCAAGATTTTTGTTCTAGAAGTCTTCTGAATATCAAGCGATTAGCAGAGACTCAACACTGCACAAAAATCAGGTACGCTTAACTATCTCCTACACAAACAGTCCCTAATCAGGGTTTTTCTTGTTTTTACAGGAGCAACAAGTTTTTGAGAGCTCAAATGGATTTCATACACATCCATATATCTCAAAGTACCATCATACAAATTTTCAAACTTCAATTCACTCAGACGCACCGTCAGCAGCTCAAACAGTCAACAGACGACCCGTTTGACCAAAAAAGTCAACAGACAGTCAAAAATGAAATTTTTTGTCAAAGTCCATATTTTGTCAAAGGATTCATCATTTGATCATTGGATGATCATAATTCATCAAGGAAAGATCAAAAACCAACAAAACCCTAAGATTCAAAATTAGGGTTTTTGCCTGAAAAGTCAACTCAACTTTGACTGATCATAACTCTCTCATCCTTCATCCAAAAAATTCAAACCAAAGCTTGTTTTGAAGGAAATTCAATTATCTTTCAAATGCCATTGATCCCATGGTCATTGGATTCACCATTTGAAAAATATGATCAAAGACATTACAGGTCATTTTCAAAGTCAACAAAAAGACACTTTTTTCAAAAGGACACACAAGGAGCTTCAAAAATCATTTTGACATGAGACCAAAGGCATTGGTTAGAGGACTCTTTGAGGTTTCCAAAAAGTGCAAGATCTCCTTCATATGACAAAAATTGAAGGATTTACACCTTGTTGAAGTTGGCTAAATTTTGGGAAAATACATGAAATCAACATTGTTCAAAATGGCATTTTTTCCAAATGGGGCCAAGTTTTCAGCATTCAAACATCATTTCCATGATGTTATGGGCCTCCCACGACCAAGACAAAGCCCACATCATTTTTCTCCATTTTTTGATTTAATTTTATCATTTAAGATTAAATTAAAAAGGAAAAAAAGGAAGGATAAATCATAGCTTATTTTCTAAGCTAAAAGCTCACACATGTGGCTTAATTATGCAGCAAGAAAGCTGCAAGGAAAGGCTAAGGAAAGAGCAAGCCAAGGTTGCTTGAGTTCCAAGCTTGAAAGTCAAAATTAAACAAAGGCAATCATTGCTTTTAGCTTCAAATTTAAGCACTCCAAGGCCTATAAATGAAGCTGCATATTTCACAAACAAAGGGAGCCAACACACCCACGAAAATATAGCAAGCATAGCATAGAAACACACCATAATTCTCTCAAAATTCCATAACTTTGTAATTTTCAATTTCATATTTCCAATCAATATCAATACAAAACAATCATTCCAATCATCTTCTAAGATCATATAAAGTAAGAACAAACTCTTTGTGTGGTCCCATGAGAGTCGTATCATGTGCATAAGTGTTCTTCATATTCATACATGATCAATTTTCGTTTTCCTATATTTAATTAACCTCAATATAAACTAACCATTCTAATGAGTTCATGAGGTCCTATAGGGCAGGTCTGGGCTTTAACATGTGAGTTTCCACGTGAGGATAGCTCTATGCCATTAACAAGTGTTCTTGCATGCTTAAGCTTTAACCTCTTCGAATCCATAGTTACAACGCTCAAATGGCAAAACTAACACCACCATCGTGTTCAGGAGGTGATTTTAAGTAGATCTGGGTCACTTGTTTTTATCCCTAATACTTATTTTTGCAGGTTAATGAAGCCATCAAAAATGGCGTTTCTGACGTACAAATAGGGGAGGTTAAAAACCCCCGCTATCTGTTAAAAAAAATAAAAGAGATGGAGGTTGAAGACGACCACGCGTCCAAGCGTGGTTCGTCAGTCAACTTGTCTTCATCCACGCAGGCAAAAGTGGGGCCAGTCTGACTTACTAAAAGTCTTGATAATCCCACGTGACTGGTCAACAAAAGTGTACCATGTTCTCTTCAATCTGAGCCACATGATCCATCTCAAAGCCAATCAAACGCATCATACAAGCAGTCCATCTCATGCACTCTCCAGCCTACCACACTTGATAAGTATCCCTTTTATTTTCTATTTTATTTTCTATTTTATTTTAATTTCTTTGTTAAATTAATTAAAAATAGTTTTAAAAATCCAAAAAATACACAAAAAATATTTTTAGACTTCTAAAATAATATATTATTTTCTGAAATAAAAATATTTTATTTTTCTTCAAAATTTCAATATTTTGCATAATTAATTAGTATATATTTATATATTTGCTCTTTAATTATTCTAACCAATCAAAAAATCATAAAAAAAATTGTTCTTTGTGTTAAATATTGTTTATATATTATAAACTAATTTTGTACATATTTTGAATAATTTTCTTTTTAAGTTTTAATTATTTGTATAATTATTTGCATAATTATGTTTTAATTAACTTAAATCAATTTCAAATCAATTTCCAAAAATTCCAAAAAAATTAGTTTTGTTTTAAAATTAATTAACAAATATTTTGTACATATTTTAAACTTAATTTCTAGGTTTAAATCTATTTTCATCTTTTTTCTTCATTTTAATTTAATTAATCATGCATTAATTATAATTAAAACCAATCATAAAAATTCCAAAAACATGCCTTTTATGTTTCTTGCAATTTAAAATTCCTAGATAAATGTATAGGATGTCAAATTCATGTAAATAGGCTAGTTTACATTTCCCGCACAATCGATGTAATAGCGTAGATTTACTTTCCGCACTTTACATTTCCGCACTTTAATTTCCAGCAAATATAAACTGCGTGTATGTCAAAGATAAAATTGAACCGTTAGATCACTAACTTCAAAGATAAATATCTGAATCCAATCACAATCACACTTGCACCTCTTGAGGTAATCCCTTCTCATTCCTTTCAAAATCAAAGTCAAAATTCTACTGTTTCGAGTACAAAATCGAACCTTGCTTTTATATCCGGTGAAAGGATAGATTTTTAAAGGAAATAGGATAAAGACCTTACAACTCAGGGTAGACCTCCTAGTTTGCTTGCTCAAATCAAAACAAACAAAATTCTCATACACTGTTGATTTTTCAAAACTTTCAAAAAAGACAATACTTTGTATACATCCAAACACGGGTTATTACAAAGTTAACGTTCTTTTCAAAACATCTTTCGAAAGATAAACAAGCATTTTGTATACATCCACACACGGATCATTACAAAATTCAATTTACAAAGGTATTTGAAACCACATATGAGCAATTTCAGAGCAATTGAAAAGTGATCGAAAAACAAGTGAGCTAAGCAAACTTAAGAGCCCATGGATAACCATGGATACAAAGGGTGCTAACACCTTCCCTTTGTATAACCTACCCCCTTACCCAGAATTTCTTAAAGGTCTTTTTTCTGTTTCTTTTATAAACCTTTCCTTAATTGGATAAAATAAAAGGTCGGTGGCGACTCTGTGATATTTTCAAAATGCGAAAGCATTAAGCGACAAAAAAGAGTCAGTTCACGTATCTCTACAGATCAGAGGTATGGCCCGGTATTTAAAAAAAATCGGAGGTCCACAGAGAGTAAATGTGAGTAAAAGAGAATAAATGTGTGGTGTGAAATGATATAATATATATTGAATAAAAATAAGATAAGTAAAAAAAATAACAAAGCAATGCTAGCCACACATATTAAGTTCGTAAACAACCACAAGATAAAGAAAATCTGGAAAAAAAAATTACGTGGGAACCGGTTCGTCTCTACATGGGAACCGGTTCCTGAAGCACACAAAAACAACGCCTCTGGAAACTACTATGGGGAACCGGTTCGTCCCACCTGGGAACCGGTTCCTGGACTGAAAAAGTCCAAAAAACTTTAATTTTATGAAATATAAAACATATATATCATGCATAATCATCAAGGCATAATATATGAACATTCATAAAGCATTTTTTATCACATAAAATGTTAAAAATGTGTACCTTTGATTTATGATAATGATGAACGAATTTTAAACATCACCTTCATCTAAAATTCCAAGCTCTCGTCGAATTTTGTAAAATGATTCTTTTGGGAGAGGCTTGGTGAAGATATCCGCAAGTTGATTATGAGTATCTACAAAAGTGACTTCAACATCTCCTTTAAGCACATGATCGCGAAGAAAATGATGTCGAATGTCTATATGTTTGGTTCTTGAATGCATGACCGGATTCTTTGTGATATTTATAGCACTTGTATTGTCGCATCGAAGAGGAATGCATCCGAGATCAAGTCCGTAGTCACGAAGTTGTTGCTTAAGCCAAAGAATTCGTGCACAACAACTACCTGCTGCTATGTATTCTGCTTCGGCCGTACTAAGAGCAACACATGCTTGCTTTTTACAAGCCCATGATACTAATGCATTTCCAAGAATGTGACAAGTACCACTTGTGCTTTTACGATCAGTTTTACATCCAGCATAATCCGCGTCAGAATAACCAATTAAATTGAAAACACTACCTTTTGGATACCATAAGCCAACGTTGGTCGTTCCTTTGAGATACTTCATGATCCTTTTAACCGCCATAAGATGTGATTCCTTTGGATTTGCTTGAAAGCGAGCACAAAGACAAACACTAAACATTATGTCAGGACGGCTTGCCGTCAAATATAATAAAGAACCAATCATACCTCGATACTTAGTAATATCAATTGGAGTACCGGATTCATCTTGATCAACATATGTACCGGAGCCCATTGGAGTATTCATTGCTTTACAATTATCCATATCAAACTTCTTCAATAATTCTTTACAATATTTGGATTGATTGATAAAGATTCCATCTTTGAGTTGCTTAATTTGTAGTCCAAGAAAGTAGTTTATCTTTCCCATCATGGACATCTCGAATTCTCCTTGCATCATCAATGAGAATTCCTCACACATTTCTTTGTTAGTCGATTCAAAAATGATATCATCAACATAGACTTGAACCAATAAAGTGTTACTCTTGATTTTCTTAATGAACAAAGTTTTATCAACCTTACCCTTTTCGAAACCCTTTTCACACAAAAAATTGCTAAGTCTATCATACCATGCTCTTGGTGCTTACTTTAAGCCATAAAGAGCCTTTCTCAACTTAAAGACATGTGTAGGATTCTTGAAGTCTTCAAATCCCGGGGGTTGTTTGACATAGACTTCTTCATTGATGTAGCCATTCAAGAATGCGCTCTTGACGTCCATTTGATAAAGCTGAAAATTTAATGAACATGCATAAGCAAGTAAAAGACGAATAGCTTCTAACCTTGAAACCGGAGCAAATGTTTCTTCAAAGTCGATTCCTTCTTCTTGATTGTAACCTTGGGCCACCAATCTTGCTTTGTTTCGAACAATTATACCATTCTCATCAAGTTTGTTCTTAAACACCCATCGAGTACCTATGATGTGTTTATTACTTGGTCTAGGAACAAGTTCCCAAACTTGATTTCTCTCGAATTGATTTAATTCTTCTTGCATTGAATTTATCCATTGATCATCTCCTAAGACTTCATCAACTTTGGAAGGTTCAATTTGAGAAACAAAAGCCATGTGTAAGCAAGCATCTTTGAGATTTAATCTTGTTGCAACTCCTTGACTAATATCACCAATAACTTTATCAATAGGATGATCTTTATGAGTTCTCCATTCTTTTGGTAGATCATTGGTGTTTGATTCTTGTTGGACACTTTCTTGTTGAACTTCCGGTGCATTCACGATTATATCATTTGAAGGTTCTTCCGGGGGTAAATCTAAAGGATCATCATCATCACAAACAACTATTTCCTCTTTGGAGGTGTTAGTCTCATCAAAAGATACATGCATGGATTCTTCAATAGTTAAAGTTCTTTTATTATAGATTCTATATGCTTTACTAGAGAGAGAGAGTAACCAAGAAATATACCTTCGTCGGATTTCTCATCAAACTTACCAAGGTTGTCTTTGTCATTATTGAGAACAAAGCACTTGCATCCAAAAATGTGAAAATGAGCAATATTTGGATTTCTTCCTTTGAAGAGTTCATATGGAGTCTTCTTTAAGATAGGTCTAATGATTACTCGATTCCCAACGTAACATGCCGTACTAACCGCATCCGCCCAAAAGTATTTAGGAAGATTTGCATCACTAAGCATTGTTCTTGCAAGTTCCACTAGAAACCTATTTTTCCTTTCAACCACTCCATTTTGTTGTGGAGTTCTTGGTGCTGAAAAATTATGAGAGATACCATGTTCTTCACAAAATTCTTCAAATGATGCATTTTGAAACTCTCCACCATGATCACTTCTTATGGATACAATCTTTAATGATTTTTCATTTTGGATTTGTTTTGCATACTTCTTAAAGGCTTTAAAAGCATCACTTTTCTGCACAAGAAATAAAGTCCAAGAATATCTAGAATAATCATCAACAATAACTAAAGCGTATACATTACCTCCGAAGCTTCTTGTCCTTGATGGACCAAAAAGATCCATATGCAATAATTGAAGTGGTCTTGTTGTAGTCACCACATTCTTTGGTTTGAAAGATGATTTGGTTTGCTTTCCCTTTTGACATGCATCACATAGTTTATCTTTGACAAACTTTATCTTAGGTAAGCCAATAACAAGATCATGTTTGGTTAACTTATTTAAATGATCCATATAAATATGGGCTGCTCTTTTATGCCATAACTATGATTCATTATTGTTTACCAAAAGACATTTTACTTTCAAAGATAGATCATTTAAAGAAATCATAAAAATGTTATTAATTCTTGTACCTTTGAGTTTTACCTCATTGGTGACTTCATCGATGATCAAGCATTCCTCCTTAGTGAATTTGATCTTGAAGCCTTTGTCACAAAGTTGGCTAATGCTCAGAAGATTATGCTTTAGTCCTTCAACATAAAGAACATCTTCAATGGATGTGAAAGGTGGTGCACCAACTTTGCCTTTGCCAAGAATTCTTCCCTTATTGTTGTCTCCATAAGTGACAAAACCCTTGGCCTTTAACCTTAGATCTGAAAATTGGTTTAAGTCACTCGTCATATGCTTTGAACAACCACTATCTAGATACCATAGGTTTGAAGTGGTCTTCAAGCATGCCTACAAAACAAATTAAGTTTTGTTAGGTACCCAAATGGCTTTGTGTCCATCATAGTTAGTTCCTTTCTTCACCCATACGTAATGTCCACTAGGAACACTAAAGTTCCTTACATAACAAGCATTGGGTGTGTGACCAATAATACCACAATAAAAACAAGTAGGTTCAAAGTTACTTCTATATCTAGGAGGATAAGATTTCTTCTTAACAAAGTTCTTCCTTTTAGGATAATGTTGCATTACTTTAGGCTTGATCACTTTCTCTTGAATTGGTTGGTTACTAGCCTTGACAAAGATAGTCTTGTTGGATCTTGGTTTATCAAATTTAGAGAAACCAAGTCCGCTCTTATCATTGGAGTATCTTTGTGTGCTAAGAACATTTTCCAATCCAATTTGCCCTTTTTCATATCTTTCTAAAACACGTTTTAATTGGACAATTTGAAAGGAAAATGATTCACAATTCTTGCATGCAACATTATCTTCTTGAACACTAATCATTTTCCCTTTGTCATTTTTATGTTCTACTTCACTTATCTTAACCTTCTCTTCTAAAGATAGTATGATTTTCTTTTGAGATGATATAGTTTTATAGAGAATTTTGCATTCTTTTAATAATTCATCTATTGCACCTTGTGCACCATTATCAAAAAGAGAATCATCATAACTAACCTCGCCTTCTTCATCGTCGGAGTGGTGTGATGCCATTAGTGCTAGGTTTGCACTTTCGTCACTATCGGAGTCCGATGAGGAACTTACTTCATTATCTTCCCATGCTATGTAGGCCTTTTTATTTTTGAACTCCTTTTTGCCTTTGAATCCATTCTTCTTCGAAAGCTTTGGACATTCCGGCTTTATGTGTCCTTGTTTCCCACATTCATAGCATGTAACTTCTTGTGATGAAGTGGATGCTTCTTTATCTTTATGCTTTGAGAATTTCTTTCTTTTGACATAGTTAGTATTATCAATATTATTTTTATTACCAAAAAATTTTCCTAACCTTTTTACAAGAAGCAAGAAGTTTTCATCTTCATCCGATGCATCTTTCATTTTGCTTTCTTTTGAATCTACCTTTAATGCAATGCCTTTGGATTTCTTCTCTAAGTTCTCATGCTTTTCCAATCTTCCAAGTTCTGTCTCATATTCTTGAAGCTTTCCAAACAATGTTGCGGAAGTCAATTTTGACAGATTTTTCTTTTCGGATATCGCTGTCACTTTTGGTTGCTACTCCCTTGTCAAAGATCTGAGCACTTTAAGATTAAGTTCTTCGGTAGTAAGAGTCTTACCAAGTGCCTTCAAGTGATTTGTCAAATGTACGAATCGTTTTTGCAAATCAAGAATAGTTTCTCCGGGCTTCATTCTAAACAGTTTGTACTCTTGGCTTAAAGTATTCAACCTTGATCTTTTAACTTCAGTTGTACCTTCATGAGTTTCTACAAGAGTATCCCAAATTTCCTTTGATGTTGTACATGCCGATACTCGGAATAATTCATCCATACTAAGAGCACCTTGAAGAAGATTGACCGCCTTTTTGTCAGCAAGAACCCGTTTTCTATCATTATCATCCCATGATGCTTTAGGTTTCTCCGATCCAACACCATTAACGACCGTTATAGGGACATGAGGACCTTGTAGGACAGCCTCCCAAACTTCTTCTCCTTGTGCTTCTAGATGAGCCTTCATTCGAATTTTTCAAAAGTCAAAATATTCACCACAAAACAATGGAGGCTTGTTGTTAGAACCACCATCTCTGAAAATCGGATTTTGATTTGCGGAAGCCATTATTGATCTTTAGGAACAAGTTACCTATAACTTGCTCTGATGCCAAATGTAAGTATCAGATATGCCTAAGAGGGGGGGGGGGGTGAATTAGGTTTTCAAAAATTAATCGGTTTTATGAGAATACTTCTAATAATTTTTGGTTAAGTGTTTGAAGGTTTTTTTGAATGGTTCTTTTGTTTTCTTTGGTAATGGTGATGAAAGCGATAAAATGCGGAAAAGTAAAGAACGCAAGGATATATACTGGTTCCCCTCACAATCCGAGAGTACTCGAGTCCCCTTTCAAACACGAAAGAGATTTCACTATAGTTAGAATGATTGTACAAGCCTATGCCTACTATCTAACCTATAGGGTGATCAAAGGTTCTTAACACCTTTAAAATCAATCAACACTAATGTGGATGAAGAACAATCCTCTTCAAACACACCACTTACTTCCAACAATCCTGGATAGTAAGGAAATAATTTTCTTTGAATTTTTACAAGAGATTTAGATGAAGTTTGTATAGCACTATCAATCTTGGATTGATCTTCTTCTTCAAATAAACAATTCTCAAAATGAATATAAGTGTTCACAATGTATGCATGAAACTTTGAATGAATTTCTCAATGAAAATGTGTATCAAAAGTTTCACTTGAAAGTAAGGATTTGATGAACACTTTGAAATATTGAAAGATGAAGATTTTATGAGAGTTATGAATTGTTAATGAAGAAGGTGAATTTTGAATATGAAAGATGTAGAATATATAATCTGTTAAACACCTCTTTGAATGGTTATTTTTCCATGAAGCAATGCAATGATTAAGTGTTATGAAAACAAATTCATTTGAATGAAAACATGCAATGGAAAAACACACTGGTTCAGTAGGAACCGATTCCTGCCTGGGACAACCCGGTCCCTGCTGAACGTTACAGCAGAAATATTCAAATTTTGAACTGAGGAATCGGTTCCTGCCTAGGGACAGCCTGGTTCCCCATAGTAAAACACAGAATGCTGAAAACTGAGAATGCTGGGAACCGGTTCCCCCATAGGGACAACCCGGTTCCTAAAACCTTTATTTTGAATTTTACATATGAAAAAGGTTTTAAATGAACTTTTTGAAATATGAAACTTGTAGATGATTATGATATGCATGAGAATATATTTTGTGAATAATTATATGTCAAAGTCAGTGTTGTTTATACCTTTGACATTTTAGCTTGATTCTTGAATCTTCACAATTTCTTCAAGACTTTATGATGTATTTTTGCTTGATACTTGAAATTCTTTTTGCACATCCTTTATAAAAGCTTGATATCCATATTGTCTTCATCAAAACCAATAATGCTTGAGAAGCTTGCAATTACATATTGAACTAGTTATTTATTTGATTTAGTGTGAATATATGAGTTAATACGAGTACTATGATTTAATTGTGATTTTATGTAATGTTTAATGGATGTGACGTGTGATGTATGTGGGGTAGTATGGATTAAGGCGTTGGTTAGAATAAATAACCTATAATGATATGGTGTAGAAACTTCGAGGGCAAGGTAAGAGGTTAAGTGAGGGTAATATGGGAAGACCATGTTAATGGTCCAAGGGTTAAACTGGGAAAAAGTGAGTATCACTGTTCATTCTGTGCGATCTTAAAAATTGAGAAGAGTGCAGAGGAGAATCTAGGGCACGAAGAAAAGAGGGAGAATCCATCTGTAGAGCTTGGAACAAGGATCAATTGCTAGAATCTAAGGTAAGGGGAGTTAATCTTGGTTATTATAATTTGTATAGGGTCTAAATAATTGTAGGTGTGATTTGGGGGATTTTGTTTGATTGTGATAATATGAGGATTGTGAAGGAATTGATGTGGTAATGTTATAATTTGATATACATAATGCATATGATGATGTGATACTGAGTCACCCAGGCACCAGGCGAGCTCGTGGCGAGAAATACTGAGTCCCTAGAAAATGTGTGGGGGAGGGGTTTCGCCCCTAGACTTCCTGGTGAACAAAGTCGTGAGGAAGTCGCTTCTAGGCCACCGGGCTGATGAAGCAGCAAAATCCCAGAATCGCTCAATTCACTGGGCAAGCTCCGGGCGACCTAGAAGCGAGTAGAGCGCTTCTAGGGCGCCAGAAGGGCTTGAGGCGAGTAGTCTGTGCCATTTTCTTAAAAGTGTCATAACTTGAGTTTCCAGACACTTTTGATGCGTCATTCAAAGCGTTAGAGAGTTAACGCGATGAACTATACCTTTGTGAAACAAAATGGATCATACGATATGTTTTTCCAATGATTGTACTATGATGAAGTGATGTGATTATGCCCTGATGTAATATGATGTATGTTTTCTCTGATAAAATGAAGTGGTATTGATAATTATTTTGTGTATAATGTGAAGTATGTGATGAATATTATGATGGTTATATGAATAGTGGTGTGTTTGAATTGCGGTGGTCACATTTATTTTGTTGTGGAGCATCAGGAATTCATAGCATATATAAGAATGTTTGGTTCAGTGATGTTTTCAGGATGATTGGTCTAGTGATGGCCTCAATCCCATAATGTGGATTGAGTGTAATTTTGTGAAGTGCTTTGGTTCCAAGCGGGAATCGATCCTATTGGTGGGTATCTTTGGATATAAGATGACAGAGTCATCAGTGAATTTTTGGTACCACGTGATTGAGACTTATGTTATTGCATTGCATTCTTTGTGACATTACACAATGATTAATTAAGTGATGTTTATAATGATGTGTGAATTAATGATTTCCTGGTAATGATTGTTGAATGATGGCATGATGATTTTGTGAATGAATCACTGATGTGATAATGTGAGTATCTATGTGAAGTATAATGATATATGGAATCTGCGATATTTGTTGTATAACTACTATATTTATTCCTTACACTTTTTATAACGATTGAGATTTCTCACCCTTTCTGCTTGGAAATGTTGCCTCGATGCATGAGTAACTTGCAGGTAATCAAGAATAGACGTCGAAACTCGAGGATAGCTTTATGGAGTCTAGTGCTTTATTTTGAATAAATAGAGTCTCGCGCTGTAATGTAACGTCGGGGGTTTTGGGATCACTTGAATTGAACTATATGTTATTTGTTGACATGATGTTTTGAGATGTTTTATTCGCTTAAATTGTTAATTATAACTCATGAATCATGAAGAAGTGACAGTGTATTGTTTGAAATGTTTTGATAAAGATGTTTTAAGACAATAATTATGTTGCGATGTTTGAATTTTCATGATGATATTATCAAAGAGATAAATGTGTTAATTTTTGTAAACCCGTGTTACGGAGCAAGATGTTTTTATTATTATGTTTTTATGAAGATATGATTCATGCTTATTTATTTATTAGAATGTTTGCGAATAATCGTGTAGCTTTATAAGGGTGTTACAATATGCACCTTTTAAACCTAGTTTTGGATGTGATGTTGGTTGGGACAACTCCTCATACGTAATCAAGTTCCAGATATAATGCCACCAAATGAGTTTTCAAGAATAACTCCTCCTCACACAAGTCTATCTCCTGATATCGATACATTCTAACTCTTGTTAAGAAGTGACTGAATCCAAAACTTATGAAAGGTATTCGAACACATATATAAATCACTATGCTCCAGAGTCAGACCTTTGCATGAGCTTCCTCGTTAAGAGGAGCGACCAAGAAGAAGTGATACTTAAAATTTTTCATGGTGTCAGAGTAAGTCTCCAAGTATTTGAGATTTTGTCTCAGACAAAGAAGACCACAACCATTTTCAGACTTAGCACTACTATATATCTTGAAGAGGAGGAAAAACAACTTCACAACCTGCTTGTTCCCCCTATATTCAGACCAATGCTGAAAGACTTTGACGAATGCCCAACTCTGAAGATGGAACTATGAGGGGGTAATAAGCATATGGTTCAAGGCACTAACTTCAAACTCTTTAAAAGGGAGACGATATCTGATGAGAGAGATTACCTAAAACATTGACTATATATCCCATGATACTCATTGGGGAAACACACCCCAATATTTTGTTGGACCAATGTCAGTTACCGCTTTAGCGAAAGCACCACCAAAAGAGAACACCAAAGCAATCGCCAATATCTCTTTATTTACCTAATATCTTGGAATATATTTGCTGGACTTCTTGGTAAAAATTGATGTAATAATCATGATTAAGTATGTTAAGAAACTAATGCAGGTGTGACACAAATAAGAAAAAAACTAAAGCGTTTGTTGTCCAAAAAATCCTGAAAAATGATAGAAGAAGAGCGAAAGCAGAAAGATCAAATATTAAAACTCAAGGCATTTGGAAAGGCGATTATCGGTGACGCTTATTTCATTTGTGTTCCGCTTTATTTGTGGGACACAACTTCACTTCCTTGTGTCGTGTTCTCATCTTGGAGACACATCTTTCACTTTATATCTGTTCATTTAGATTGTTTGTTCCTCTTGCAGGTGTATTATGATTATGCACGATACGCATGCTGACACGTGATTTATTTTCACGATGTCAATCCTTGTTTGCTTATGTGGCTAATCGGTGTGTTGACTATTTGTTGTTGCCTTTGCTAGCTTGCTTGTGGGATCTCTGGCTTTCTTTCTTATTTTTCCGCAGTTTATGGATCATAATCTGTTTGGTATTGATCTCGTTTCATTTTACCTTTTCTTGCATTTTATCGCTTTCTTCCATTCTTAACATGAGAAGTAGGACTTAGGTATGCATTCATCTGGCCAAGCCCTAGAGAGAGGCTCTGTTTTGTTGGTGTGCTTATGTTTGTGCTTGCAGGAAGTCCTAACAAAGGCCATTGTAAGTCCTCGAGAAGGCAAGCAGAAAGGGTAAGCAATCAACCCCTACGACTTTCAATCCCCAGGTCGTCCTTATGCTCACTTTTTGCAAGTTCAGAGCTCTGGACAAGTCCCCAAGATCGTCGAGTCGAAGGCCCAAAGGGTAAAGTGAAGTGTTTCCATGCAATCGGACCCCCACGTTTCTTAGCTCACGTTGACCGACGTTGATGCACCGACTTGCCTCTGCTCCTCTTTGCCTCGGTAATACAATGTCACGGTTAAAGATTTAAAACTCCTTGGTCTAATGCTTGGTTGACTCGGGTGATACGCTCCCCTTGGCTATGGCGGGACCGCTTTTCTACTACTTGGCATGTGCCAGTAGGTGTTTGCTTTACGAGCGAGACTCGTTTGTGTGATACTTTTGTTTGCATTCTTTTTCCCCATAGGTTGCTAGTATAGTTAGTCTTGTACCCTTTGTATGATAACATAGATAACAAGCTTTCCCCCTTAGTCTAGGTTTTCCTCATGCATTCTTTAAAACACAAACCACACTCTTTGATTTTCTTTTCTTAAGAGCTTGTTATTTCCACTCCTTTCCCAAGCGTAAGACTCCAAAGGTCGAGCAGCGGAGTATGAATATAACTCGTTCACCTAAAAAACACAAAACAAACAAAAACTATTTATGCGAGCTAGGGTACCTCTGATTCCTCAAAAAGGATACGTAGGCAGCGGGGTAGGGCCCGTGTGAGTATAACTCTTTTTTTCCCCTACATTTTGCATGCATACCAGTCTAGTTTAGGCGTAGATTTGTTACACATCCATAGTTTTAGACATGAGCATGGATACCATCAAGTACGATGGGCGCGAGGGGTGATAACACCTTCCCTTCGCGTAACCGACTCCCTTACTCTCTTCTCTGGTCGTGAGATCGTTGTTTTGTTTCGTGGTTTGCTAGCATTCCCTTCCTTTTCAGGATAAATATGTTATTAGCAAATCTGTTGATTTTTCGCGGTAGCGACACCCCCTTAGAACGTTGAGGATCTTTCGATCATTTCACACTACAAACAATGAAGATTTAACCAAAATGATTCAAAAGATACTCAAGCACCGTAATGAAAAAGGAACATTATTAATGTCTAGAGTAAGGATATGTGTCATTTGCTCCCAGCATCACAACGCTTTTCGTGAGGAAAGTATTTACTGTGCTTATTCTCAAGGATGAAGACGCCCCATAAAAGGTCACAACATCTATGATTCCATGCTCGAACAAGGACACTCACCACAAATCCTCGCCTTGTAGAGAAAAAGTAAGGGCTTCGTAGGATTGTTATGGGCTGTCCATAAGGCCAAAAGTTACGGAAGCCCAATATCGGTGAAACTTAAATGACAATGCGCGTAACAAACATATTTCATTTTCGTACTGCATTGCATACCCCCACACACATTCAGTTTCTAAGTAACTCTCATATTCAAAGAGAGGATCACGTCGTTTCTTAGATATTCAAATCATTTTTCATTCAAACTTCAATTTTTGTTCCTTTACAAACTTGAGCGTTTGAGTGTTAATCCTACATGTCAACCCCCACTCTACCGCGTAAAAAGCCTTGAACTATCACAAACACACTATGACTTTAACCTCTCCGATCACTACTTAGTTTCAAAGCAGAATATTTACTTTCTACTTATAATAGCCATGAACTCCTTAAGGATGAGGCTTAGTTCTCTTAGATTAGATTTCCCTTATATGATTATACCCTTACCAAGTGAAAAAATGTAATATTATTTGGATCATGAACCTTTGTTTAATCAATCATATAATATTATTTGGGTTTAATTCTTTCTCTCATTATGAAACTAGGAGAATATTTGATTTAGATGGCAAGTAAGACCTAACTAGATATTTGAACATATGCTAATAATATTGTGGGGCTATTATGATTGCTAGAAATAACACATAAGACTCTGTTTGGTAAGACATATTTTCGAGCTTATAGCTTATGTCTTATGTCTTATGTCTTATAAGCTCATATGATAATTTAGACCCGTTTGGTAACAGTCTTTTCATCACGAGCTTATAGCTTATTTTACTAGCTTATAGCTTATTTTCCAGACGCTATTTCAAATAGCGTTTTAGCTTATTTCTTATAGCTTATTAATTTTTCTTCCTTTTTTATCCTTATTATTTTAATTAAAATCCATTTTTAACCTTATAATTTATTTTAATTTAAAATAAAATAATTATATATTAAATATCTTTTATGTCATTTTATATTTATAAGTTAATTGAACCGCTAATTTTACCAAACACTTCAATTAGCTTATAATCTATCAGTCTCAACCCTCCGCTATAAGCTATAAGTCATCCGTCATCAGCCATCAGTCATAAACTATAAATTATTAGTTAGCTTATCAGTCAACCGCTATTTTTACCAAACAGAACCAGTATTTTTCATTAGTTTAATTTTACACACTTTAAAACCTTTGTCAATTGCCATTATATTCCCCCAAGATCTTAGGAGGGTCGCTTTAGACGAAACGAGTTAATTGTCGTTCAATTTATTGGGTAAACATAATTTATAAAATATTCGTCTTAATTACACACCATAAAATATTTATCTGTTGAGATTATATTACTTCACGGCCACTTTGTTAGGTAACCATAATTTGTAAAGGTTATAATTTTAAACAAATTCATTATAGGTTCAGTCATGAGTTTTTTCACAAAGAGAAATAAATGATTTGAATGAGAAATTAATCGTCTTTATCATGTCTAAGTTTTTGTTATAGTTCAATTAGTTCGTTAATTATATACTTAATATATACAAATCAATTAATCAACTTACAAATTCTTGCGCTGGCAATAAAAGTACAATTGTACATTTTGATATCAAAATATACTTAAATAGGTAAGCCCTAAATTAATCAGAGTTAATTAACAATTTTCTTTGATTTGTTTTGAGTTGTCTCTAATGTTTGGTTCAAATGAGGGAAGGAGAGAGATTTTAATGGAGGGAAGGAAGGGGAGAGGAGGGGAGAGATTTTTTGTAATTATATATATGTTTGGTTCAAACGAGGGGAGGGGAGGCAAGGGATTTCGTTTAAAAATATATTTGGTTCACGTGGGGAGGGGACTGGAGGGATTTTAATAATAATTTACAATTTTATCCTTGTAATTTTATATAAGTGATATGATATTCAATTGTAAAAATTTCATAAATATTTTTTTGAAAATAATATTTGTATAACTGAGTGATTAAAAAATCATAACTTATCGCATAATATTAAAAAAATTGAACACACTTGAATCGTATTATAACTCTCAACACAAAATAAATTATGCGTTGATAACAACTTTTGAATACATAAAATAAATTAAAATAAAAAACAAAAAATTATAATAGTTATAACTTTTATTAAATAAAAAAATAAAAAATAATTTGAAGGTAAAGAATAATTATAATAAGTTGATGGAAGCAATAAAGAAAAAATAACAAAAAGAAAAGTAAAAACATGAAAGAAAATAACATTTTTAAAATAATAAAATAAAATTGAGGGTATTTTAGTAAATATATTAATTTAATTAATATTAAAACTCAGATCTCCTCCCCTCTCCTCCGAGTCCCTTTGATTCGGAGGAACGCAAAAAATGTCATTTTGAATCTCCCCTCCCCTCCTCTCTCCTCCTAAAAATTGAACCAAACACATTTTATTTTAAATATTCCCTCCTCTCCTCTTCCCTCTCTTCGTTCTACCTCGAACCAAAGACACCCTAAATGACTAAATGAATGAATAAAATGTAATGTTAGTCTAATGGCACGAATGTGAGTACTAGTACGTGTTAAATGGTTGAGTTTAAAATTCGTGGAGATGAGACAAATTATATGACCTTTCTATTTTTTTTTTATAAGCAATATGACCTTTCTATTTGTTTGGCACAGTCCCACTAATTTGAAACCATAGTTAACGTAAAATCGTTTCACTATTCGTCATCTATGATGTGTTTTTTGTTCTTATGTAAGTCATATATGATGTGTTATGGGTATTTGAGTAGAAATTTATACGATAAACATATTATCGCCTATAAATAACTTTGTATGCAAGGAAAACACGTTTATAAAGAACGAGGCACGAGTCCAATCTAGATGCAAAGTTTATATTTTTTTTTTTTGAACGCAAATGCAAAGTTTATATATATAACTCAATTTATTGATATTAGTAAAGAAACTCATTAATAAATTTAATAGTGTTTTTTATATTTGTAAAAATTAATTTGTCTCAAACTATTAATTGTCAATTTTAAATGTTCCTGTATGTCATAACTCATAAGGATGTATGTCATAACTCATAAGGATGTAATTTGACTGAATTTGATCTAACTTAATATCTAACTTATTACCCAATGATTTTTTTCTATATTTTTATAAGAGAAACTAGTAAGAAACTCGTGTTATCGTACGTGTTCCGTTTGAATTCATATCATATGTCGTCCATTTTCATTTGTCAAATTTGAATTCATTTTTTAGTTGGTTAACATTCACATAGCTACAAACTTAGAACCAACCGTACAACTGAACTTCAATTATATAAAGCAAAAGTAAAAGAAAGATTTAAAAAATGAAGATTAAAATTGTAGCATAAAAGAGAAAAGGAAATGTCGTTTACCAACTAACACAATGCCTGGAAAATCTATTGAACACAACATTGATAAGTACGATGAACAATCTACAACTGTTATCTCATAGATGCGCTTCACATCTACCCGTCGATATATGTTTGCAAAAACCTTCATTATGATAAACAATCTATAGATGTTGCCCCATAGATATGCTTTACATCTACCAGTCAGTCTATGCCTCCAAGAACCTTCATTACGATAAACAATCTTCAAATGTTATTTCATAGATGTGCTTCACATCTATCCATCAATATATGTGCCTCCAAGAACATTCATTATGATAAACGGTTGGTTACAAACCGATTTATTTAATAGAGTATAAAATGTACTCGTGTACCCGTAAAGATCAATTTATATGATACATATAAAATGTATTTATAAGTAATATTGCACAGAAATTAGTTGTTGTATAACCCTTTTAATAATGAACATTAGGCAATGTTTAAAAGCTAGATTTTTGTCTCAAACTCAATTAGCATAATCTGCCAGCAGTTAAATACAAATACAACTCGGATAAAGCCTCTAAAACTTGCACAAAACATCAACACTCAATTGTCTTGGTACACGTTGCAAATAGGTCCATATTGAATTGCTCAACCTTGGCTCGACTAATGGATGAACTAAAGTTAAGAATAAAAAAAAATAGAAGAAAGAAATTTAAACATAAACTCTAGTACATACTTAGTAACACATTTAGCTAAAATTTGAAAACAATAACTTTATTTAACAGAAGTCACAATACACAAAATTCCTAAATTCAAATGATTCAAAAGAATATGTTGTTTCATGTACATCAGTCAAACATAGGTCTAGACTCAAAATATCCAAAAAAATTAGTTGTTTCATGTACATCGTTCGAATAAAGACCTAAATTCAAAAGATCCAAAAGTATGTTATTTCACGTCCATCAATCGAGTATTCAACATGATTTTCATGGTACAAGAAATATCTTCCCAGTCTACTGACCAATTTCCACAAGTTGGTGAGCGACATCTGCTTCAAATAAGAGAAACATTGGTGAACAGTGAACTAATAGCCTTATCTTTCCACTTCTAATTGCAGTTCAAAGATCTTTCTTCAGATCATCAATTATCCATTTCTTACTTATATAACTCCTATTATGCAAGTAACCCCGGCAAATAGTCCACCAAATCATATTTGCGGTATTATTATCAAACCATGTTTTGACTTGAATTGTGCAGGAAATATGTACATAAAGAAAACTAAACTTGAAGAGAAATATTTAACTAAAAGGAGTGTGATAAAAATTGTAATAATTTTACCTTTTTTCAAATTCAACCATTTCCCTTTGGTGGAAATTAAGAAAATGTTGTCCTTCAAATACGATTAAGCATGCAAGAAATTAAGAAAATGAACACGCAACTGTATTCAAGTTTTTACAATGTATAATAAGAGTACATGTCTTACATAATGAGCACACAATTGTATCCAAGTTTGTATAATACAAATTTATAAAACAAACTTGTTAATAATTATTTATGAAGTAGCAATGCGGGAGATGGACAAAAATGGAATACTAATATACATGGATATAGTGAAGGATGTGAAAGATCAGTCGCTCTTGTTATTAGTTATGGAGCCTGAAAAAATAATGGCAACATAATTTCAAACCAAATGTCAGAAGGTTTATTAGCTTCATGTAGCAAAATGAGTTATTATCTTCTTGTTAGGAGGTTTATTAGCTTCCTGTCAGGAGGTGTCATGCACAATCACAAAATAATGTAAGGAAAAGTGATGAGTTTTGGCCTTTTCATAAACAATAAACGTGACTCTTAGCATTTTTAAAAATAATGGTTTTGTATTATGAAATTCACACTGAGACAGCTAGGCAAACATATATTTTTCACAATGATATATTTTAGAAATAAGAATAGGAAATGGAAAAGGTAAATATGACCTTATTGTTTCCCTCTATTTTTATCTATACACAGTTTCCGGTTAGTCGACAACGTTCTCTTCAAATATATGTTTAAACCTTTGGCTACGAACTTGAGACTTTTTTTTGCTTAACCATGTAATCTCTTATCACCCTTTCTTTCTTTACTATTCTGAGGCTTTTTAACTATGTCATTATTATCAGAAAGCAATATGGGGCACGCGCTAAACTCCAAAACTATTAAATCAATATACAAAAGGCTAAATCAGTATACCAATTAAACATAAATCTCAACCGAATTCACATGTTATCATCCTAAAATTTGACATCAATATATAATACTCAAATAAAAAACACATAGAATTGCTACACATGTTAATAAGCTTTATGATTTATTTAAATTTATTACACTCGACAGAGTTTTAAAATTACGGAATACTCATGCCAACTTATACTCCACTTTAATGCCACCATTAGTTACTTAGTAGGTGCATTTTATCAAACATGTTTGAAAGACTCAAAATAAATGAATTAATAAAATAAAAAATTTGAACGATGAGAGGTATCAAATGCATTAAAGGCAAATCTTTCTTGTCTCTTAATTTTTATCTACATCATGCAAGTATAAAAGTACATGAATATTATTTCCATCTAACAGATAAAAATATCCAATAAATAAAATAAAATGATATTTACACTTTATATAAATGTGATATTCTAATACATGTCCTCTAAGAAGCATCTCTAATTTCTTAAGCTTCTTCATTGCATATACATGCCCGACCAATTACCTTCTCCTGACAAACTCTAACCTACAAAAAGATGAAATTGTAAACTCATAAAGGATAATATGATAAGACATATGTATCAACAATATTAAAATATTCAAATTACACTGCTACTGTTCAACAAGAGAACAATAAAAAATAATCGCTAAAAGAGATTGTGCAAATAAAACCACTTCACTTTGACATATAATTATACATGTGGTTTTCAGATCTGGTTGTAGCTTTCACAATAGAATCCTTGAGTTTTAGTGAAGGGGGCTTGACGCTGATATGTTGGAGATGGAGGCATATGCGTTATTTCCGATAGTAGCGGCTCCGACGGTGGTGGTTTGCAACTGATCTGCCGAAGAAATAGTGATTTTGCAAGAGAGACAGGTTGTTGTTGTGATTGTATTTGACAGTGAGTGTGTGAGTGTGAATCTAAGAGATGACTTTATCACTCCAACTCTCTATGTGACTTTTCACTAATCAATGCATTGAGTAGAATGAAATGTTCAATGAAGGAAGATAAATTATATTGATGCAAAAGAAATATTTGAATATTAGTGTCTTTCCATCTTATGCATTTCATGTTTATCGTGTAAAAAAGAAAATTAAAATGTATAAGAAAAATTATTGGAATGACACATCAGATGCATTAAATACCAAATGTATATAATTGAAGCAATGACATAATTAGACATTTTTAATCCTGGAATCAGAAAAGTTATAACCTGAAATCAGAAGGGTAAAAGTGGTTTTTTCAAGTACTTTAACTTTTATATATTTATAATAGATATATTAATAGAGTACAAGGTGTACTTGCCAAATAACAATAAATTACAAACAATCATACGAAATCCAACACATTTTTGTGTCAAAAATAAAAATCCCTATATCGTTTGGATTTGGAATCCAATGCATGCCAATACTATGAAAACAGTTTTACTTTATCCACCACCTCGCTTACTAAAAAATCCTCACTGCTAAAAATGCAAGTGTTTCTAGAGCACCACACTGCCCAACACATTGCCAACTAAAATAACGACATCCTCATCTTTTTCACCTTATCCACGAGTGACTGTATAAAAAACAGCATATACGCCACCACTGATTGTTCTTCACAAGGACCCCCATCCCAATCCCAACCACACCATAACCTCATCCCAAACTGCCTTTGAAAATGGGCAATTTAGCATCAAGTGGTTCAACAATTCGACAAGTGACCCAATTTAGCATCAATGTAGCCAATGGTTATTAATTTAGGTAGAGTGTTCAACACTAAACAAAACCAATCAGATTATCAACAAGTTAAATTGAGTCGGATTTGCAAGTCATAGACAAAAAAAAGAGATTCTAAATTCTAAATAAAAATTAATACAATTAAGGATAAAAGGTATCATATTTTGAATAAAAGAACTAGCTCTCTCAAATTATATTTAGTCTTGGATTTTTAAAAATAATAAATATTATACTTGTAATAAAAAAAATATGTAAAGTAAGATTAGGCTAGCAATTTATAAAAGTAAAAATAAAAATGACATGTCAAAGAGAATTGGTTGGGTGTGTTAGGGCCGTGTTTTGTTCTCATCACTTGCTTTTCGTATTCTCATTGTTAATGAAATGGAGGATAAACTCAATGGTATATTATTGGTTGTGATGTGATAGGTCTCTTATATGGCAATTTCTTACTCTATTCTTTGATACTCTTAGACATCAGGCGCAATTTCTTTAATTTCCTCTCCTTTTGGAGATACATATGAAGAAGCACCTTTAATTGGTCAAAATCTGGTTTATTTCGGAGCTACATCTACGAAAGTACTTTAAACTGATGTTGGAAAAAACTGCAAATTAATTTAGTTTAAGGAAAGTTCTGTAAATTCATATCCGGAACATCTGAGCACTAGAATTTTCTGCTATATTTTAAACCAGATATATTTTATTCCAAAACTCCAACTTTTCCGTGCAACAATAATACATCAAAATATAGTACGTCAAAATAGTGATATGTCTACTCAATCTTATATAGTACATCAAAATAGTCATATGTCATAAACATCATCAAAACTAGTACATCAATGTCATCAAAATAATCACCACGGTCACTACTGTGTGTGTCGGACAATATCTCCATCCTCTCGTCTGGTTCTACTGCCTCCTCTACGTCTCCCACCTCCTCTGCCTCTATCATCTACTATCTCACCTATATTGGCGTGATGTCTGTGGTACACAAGTGCCCCATGTGCCACCACAATCATGTAATCCACTATGCGCCTGCCACCAGATCCCATAGGGAAGAAACCTGCCTCAATGTCTACCCACCCTATCTCAACTATCTGACAACAGCGAGGCAACACATTTTGAGTGTGATCCAACTGAGATTGCTGCTCCTGTAATATCTCCGGATGAGTTGGTCTAGGCGGTGATCCCTCTACACTGGGCATCATGTAAGGGTGTGAGATAGTGAAGAACCACATGATGTAGCCCTAAACACATCTTCAATCTCTCTCTGCTCTGGTCACCCAAGCCTCGTCCGATATCGTGTGGTTCTGATAGTCAACAAAGATCTCATTTATCTGCCTACGGGTCAAGCCGAGAGGAGCAGAGGAAACATGGTGCAGGGGTATCATTTGAGTGTAGTCGAACTGCCGCATGATGCGCTCCAAAAAATATGGAACAGTGATGGTCGAACTGCATGCCAATCATTTAGAGAACAATGAGATGTCATCAAACGGGCGCGTCGCACGGTGAGCAGCATAAACTTCAAAGCTGGTGTCTTCAACAATCACACGATCTAGATAGACTCTATAAGGGTTGACCGCCTGGTTCTCTCTGAGGGGGAATAAGGCACAAGCATGTGACCAGTCCTCGATGTAATCCGACACAACCCCCAACCATATATCATAGGAAAATGCTGGATTATCCACCCCTGAAATGAAAATAAAAAACATAGGCATCAAACATTATCACGAATACATGATGAAAAGAAGTGAAAAAAAGTAGAAGGATATAAGATTGTTACCATATATAGTGAACAGCTTCCTGCGACAATCCTTGTATTCCACAGGCATCCCTCTCCCGGCCTCTAATACGTGTACGCTAGCGTAGTCGCCCCTATTTGTACTCATGGATCCCTGTGGGATCTAAAAATTACGTGAGGTAAGCAACATCGGTATATATGGAGCTCATGTCCACAAACAGATGAGTGTCGATCAAATATAGAAAAATACACCTCAGCACACGGTGTTAGTGAATCTCAACCTCAGTTGGATCACCATCTTCCTGTCGTGCCTTAGCGAGCGCCTCAATAAATTTATGCTCCTGAAATGAAAAACTCACATGAGCGCCAAGGATCTTATCCACCTCCTCGAGCGCATCTAGTGGACCATCCCGAAGCTCCTCAACCAAAATCTCTCTCGCTTCCTCCTTCGTCATCCTACCGTGACGGGGGAGGGCACCCCTGATCGGTATATGCAATAGACAAGAGACGTCGTCCAGTGTAATAGTGATCTTACCATGAGGTAGATGAATGGAGGACATCTCAGGGTGCCATCTCGTTGCAAAAATCCAGAAGCATCCCACTGTGGATCAGGCTATAACCGATCTCATAAAGATTCTTCAGACTAAAGGAAGTAATGAAATCCTAGAACCACGCCTCCTCAGGCGCATCCTCATTGTAATCACCATCATCATCCTCCTGCAGTGAGTCATCACCTTCTAGAGGTGGCACTAGAGAAACATCATATGTAGGAAGTGGAACAGACCTATCCCGACGAGGTCTGCGGGAAGACAGGGCCTGTGATGAACTCTCACCAGCATCCCGATGCCTCCGAGATGAAGGGGTGGAAGTCTACGGGGCCTATACACTAGGCTATGGACTAGCCTTTGCACAAGGCGTAGCCTCAGCTGTAGGCTCTACTAGAACAACTGGAACATATGCACCTACGGAACCCTCTGCAATTGTCTGCTCCCTGCACGTCGGAAAAATGCATGTTGTTTAACCCGTCCATGTATCAATTGGTCCTCTCTGTCAGCCATAAGGTCTGTGAGGTGTAACCATTAAATTTAAATTAGATACAAATAAATTATAAAAATAAAAGAAAAAAACAATTTGTACTTCCAGATATATACATATAAAAAACTTTCGTATATACAACTTTGGAAGTACCCAACATTCACAACATCTGGGGTGTTTCGGAGCTGCATCTACGGAAAAACATTAACGTTAACTTGCAACTCATCAGTAGAGGCAACGACGTCTCCAACCCATGAAATTTGAATTTTTAAAGCCCTGATCGTCAATTTAAGACAACAAACAGTACCTACATTGTCTTTGAACCATGTTTCTAAAACTACCTAAGAATTTCTACCCCGAAAAGTATATTCTAACTTTTATTTTCTACCCCTAAAAGTATATTCTAACTTTCACATGGTGCCTAAGAACCCCAAGGGGCGAGGTAAGAAATTTCCCTCTTATATTCTTTGAATTGTAGGATTTACTCGATGATCGACAATATATTTAGGCTGGGCTCTTTGGGCCCATACCATTACAAAAGTTCTCTAGATCTTTAGTTATTTTAATAGGTAGTGGATCTGAAAAAATGAAAATTTTTATTAGATGAAATTTTCTTAAGATGAGGCATATAATCGATCCATAGAATCTAGAAATAGAGTGGGAGTCTTAGAATTCGGCAATATTTTCACATTGTTTGCATGTTCTCGTGGTTTGTGTCGTTGCACATGTGCGTCTCAATTAGTCTGACTAACATAATGATGTAATTGTTACTCCCTCCGTTTCATAATAAGCGTCTCATTTGCATTTTTTCTTGTCTCAAATTAATTGTCCATTTACAATTCCAATGCATCAATCATTATTATTTTTCCACTATTATACCCCTATTTATTAACTTTCACGTTATTCAACTACTATTAATAGGGGTATTCTAGTAAATGACATTAACTTTTTTACTAAAACCAACACATCCAATCATTTTCTTAAAAACCGCGCATTGCTCAAACAAGACATTTATTATGAGACGGAGGGAGTAGTTTTTTTTCTGTATGATGATGACTATTAGATCTATTAGTTTCATGTGCTTCAGTTTAATTATAAATAGTGAATACAATTTTTTTTAACTATTGATGTAGTTTCGTGCGTTTTTGTTTAATTATAATAAGTGAATACAAAATATATATTTTTTACCATTTGTGTGGTTTCATGTACTTCTGTTTAATTATAAAGATTGCAAGCTAAATCTTAAGAAAAAAACATGAGTGAAGGTTTTTGACCTAAGCATGTGTAAAAGCTTCGTTAATTTCTCGTTGAAGGTTCGTTGGTTAATCTTGTAAATGCTCAAGTATGATTTTAGAGGAACTCTAGAGCAGAAACTCTTGTGAACAAAGATAAACCAAATGGTTAAACCGAACCTGTATAAATATTTTATGCCCTATCTATTTATTCTCTCTTTATTATTAGTTTTTATTTTATTTTTGATGCATGTCTCTCTTCATCTCCATCTTCTTTTTAACTTATATCCCCTAACATGAGCATTTTCGAAGGATAAAAAGATTTTATAAATTAATCACAAATTTTGAATATCATAGTTCACTTTCCCTCTTATGTTTGGAGCCACTTGGTCAACAAGTGGCATCAGAACCTAACCCGTGTTACAAGACTCACTATAATAAATATATTTTTGATAACACCATATTACTATCCGTAGTAATAATTCCATTTCACGCGCCGGAATTTTTATTATTTTATTAAAAGACATTTCTTCACGGGCCATAGTAACAATCATGGTGATAGATGAATGATTACTTGCTTCGAATCTAAGCACCAACAATTTTTTATTTTTTTTTGTTACAAAAAGGGCTTGTCCTATTGTAAAAAAAAGACTTGTCCTTATACTCTTATAAATATATTAAAATTAAAATACCTATTATCATGGTTTGAATAATACTTACATTTTATCACTGCTTTTGTTAACAACCATGGTGACGAGTTTTACACACACACACACACACATGCAGCGAAATTATCAAGCTTCAGCATAAAATAGTTGTCTCTCTCAAAATAAAACTCTATCATCTCTCTCTCTCTCTCTCTTCCACATGCAGCGAACTCGGCTTCATAAGCTTCTTCATACTAAAAGTTAATCAAGTTCACACGTTTTACCTTTCTTCCTTTTCATAAGCTTTATTCGATGTTATTCAAATGCCTTCTTCCAATTTCTTGTGTAAAGGTTCTTCCATTTTTCTTTGTTTTTCATACGTTTTCTTCTTTATCATTCCATTTGTGTTGCAAAGGGTTTTTATTTGGCATGGTATTTTGTATTTTTTGGGTTATCTTTAATTTAATCTCTATTTTTAAAATGGATTTTAGTTACCATATATGTTCCAAGTATGAAACTAGTTCTTTTGAAAAATCTAAAAAATTATGTTACCATATATGTTCCATGAAATGATCTTTGTTTTTGTGTTCTTCTTGAAAATCTAATTTATTTCTAGGTTAAGAAGGATATCTTGACCAAGAAGAAGTCATTTTCCTCGATGAACAGTGTAGTGCTATAGTGTCTCATCTTCCTCAAAAGGAGCAGGACCCTAGTAGAGTTACTTTGCCTGTCATAATTGGTAACAAATGCATTTGTAATGGATTGATCGATCTAGGCTCAAGTATAAATATGATTACATTATTAATAGTGAAGAGATTGGGTAACATCGATATGAAGTCAACAAGGATGACATTACAACTAGCCGACAAGTCCACCACTTTCCCTCACGGAGTTGCTCAAGACATGTTGGTCAAAGTTGACAAATTTTTGTTCCCGGTAGACTTTGTTGTGATTGATATGGAAGAGGATAATGATGCACCTATAATCATGGGAAGATCTTTCATGAAAACCGCAAGAATGATGATAGATATTGGTGATGGTTTAATGAAGCTGAGAGTTCAAGATGAGGAGGTGTGTTTTAATCTTTTCGAGAAAATGAAACAACCTAAAGACAAACATGATAATTTTATACTTGATGTTACCGAAGAAGGGTCCTGACCATTTAGACTTCAGCTTTCCTGGGAAAATCCTTAGCCTTGAGTTGAATAGCAGCACTAGGTCGCCCACTTTGAACTCCTTCCTTTTAATCTTCTTGTCATGGTACCTTTTCATATTTTCCTTATACATTTTATTCGATTCGTAAGCTAGTTACCTGAACTCCTCAAGTTCATGGATTTGGTTCCTCCTTTTCTTATAAGCCAAACTATCATCATTATTGAAAAAGCGCAAGGCCCATGGTGCCCGATGTTCTACTTCTACTGGTAGGTGACATGCCTTACTATATACCATCTGAAAAGGGGATGCACCATGCGGTGCTTTATATGTTATTTGATGTGCCCAAAGAGCATCATCAATCCTTATGGACCAACCTTACGTGATTCTGACACAGTTTTTCCAGGATGTTCTTGATTGCTCTGTTAGATATCTCAGATTTCAAGTTTGTTTGCAGATGATAAGGTGATACAATCTTATGGTCAATGCCATACTTATCCATAACTTTAGCTACTTGCTCGTTTACGAAATGAGTTCCACCATCGCTTACGATAACTCTAGGCATGCCAAAACGTGTAAAGTTGTTTCAATTTAAAAATGTTAACACTATTTTGGCATCCGCCTTTGGTGTAGCTATGGCTTCTACCCACTTGGAAACATAATCCACTGCAACTAGAATATATTCATTAGAAAACAAAGGGAGAAACGGTCCCATGAAGTCGATTCCCCAATAATCAAAAGCTTCAACCTCTATCATGGTTTGAAGTGGCATCTCATCCCGTTTACTTATTCCACCAACTCTTTGACATTTATCACATTTTTTTGCATAGTAGTGGGCGTATTTAAAAATTATTGGCCAGAAAAAGCCGGATTGGAGAACTTTTTTTTCCGTTCTCCATCCATTGAAATGCCTACCACTAAGCGAATTATGACAGTGCCACAAAATTTGTTGGGATTCCCCTTCAGTAACACACCTTCTTAAGACTCCATCCGCACCTATCTTAAACAAGTACGGATCATCCCACACATAATACTTTGCATCGGATAACATCTTTTTCTTTTTATTCCAATAAAAATCCTCTAGTATCATACTGGTTGCTTTATGATTAGCAAGATCGGCGAACCAAGGTCTCGTTTGAACTTGAAAAAGATGTTCATCCGGAAATTCATCATTGACTTCTAGTTCTTGGTTTGTGACCTTTACATTTACCAAGTGAGATAAATGATCTGCAACCACATTTTCAGAAACTTTTTTTATCTCCGATGTCCAAGTCAAATTCTTATAAAAGAAATACCCAACGAATGAGTCTTTGCTTAGAATCCAGTTTGGTAAGCATATTCTCCACCCTGTGATAGTTGTTATAGGTATTATCTCATTCTTCTCATTACGGATGACGTTAATTCCGCCTTTATTTGGGACAACATGTACTGGACTTACCCAAGTACTATCAGAAATCAGATATATCATTCCAGCCTCCAATAGTTTCACGACCTCTTTTCTTACTACCTCTTTCATAGTGGGATTTAATCTTCTTTGAGGTTGAGCTACTGGTTTGAATTCTTCTTCTAACATGATATTGTGCATGCAATAGGCAGGGCTTATACCTTTTAGATCGGCTAAGACCCACCCAATTGCTTCTTTGTTTTTCTTGAGAACTTGGATAAGTCTTGATTCTTCTTGTGTTATCAACTTTGTGCTAATTACGACGAGCTTTTGACCTTCCTCGTCTAAAAAGGCATATTTCAAATGAGAAGGGAGCATCTTCAACTCGATCTTCGGCTCTTTCACTTTTTCTTTACTTCCAAATCTTTAATCTTTTCAGTCTTGGTATTCATTTCACTACCTTTTTCAATATCTTTTAAAAATAACTCAATTTCTTTTTCTTCATCTTGAATGAGAACATTAAAAGACTCTACAACAAATCTTTCTAACAGGCTAGAGATATGAATTTGATTGGCAACCTCCATAACAGCTTCTTCGATAACATCATGTCTAAAACTATCATGTTTGTTTTTAGGTTGTTTCATTGCCTCAAAAAGATTAAAATACACCTCCTCATCTTGAACTCTCGACGTCATTAAACCATCATCAATATCTATCATCATTCTTGCGGTTTTAATGAAAGGTCTTCCCATAATTATAGGTCCATCATTATCCTCTTCCATATCAATCACAACAAAGTCTACCGGGAACAAAAATTTGTCAACTTTGACCACCATGTCTTGAGCAACTCCGGGAGGGAAAGTGGTGGACTTGTCGGCTAGTTGTAATGTCATACTTGTTGACTTCATCTTGATGTTACCCAATCTCTTCGCTATTGACAATGAAACCAGATTTATACTTGAGCCTAGATCAATCAATCCATTACCAATGTATTTGTTACCAATTGTGATAGGAAAAGTAACTCTACCGGGGTCCCGCTCCTTTTGAGGAAGATGCGACACTATAGCACTACACTGTGCATCGAGGAAAATGACTTCTTCTTTGATCAATTGCTTCGGAGAATGGAATATTGATTTGTAATTGTTTAAACATTTCCATAAACCTTTCATATTGCCTAGCATTATCCTTCTTTGACGGAGCAAGGGGGTAAGGTAGATTTTGACTTGGAATCACATTATTCGCCATCTTATTCTTGGCACTTTTTCTCCTCTCATTTTTATTTTTGTCCACTTCCTCATTTTTCTTATTAGTGGTCTCTTTTTCTAGTTTTTCCTCAATAATTTCCTCCTCTCATCTTCCTTCCTTCGATTTTCAGCTACAACCTCCACTTCATCATAACTCCCATCTTCTTCAGCTTCTCCATTACTTCCCTTAGGTCCGGTCCTAGTCACCACTACTTTGTAATGTTCTTTAGGATTAGCTTGAGTGTTGGCGGAAAAAGATGAATTTGACTGGTTTGTCATAATTTTCTTAGCAAGTTGGCCCACTTGAGTTTCGAGATTTTTGACGACCGCCTCTTGATTTTTCTGATTTGCCATTGACATCTGCATGTATTGTGTCATAGTTTCTTCCTTCTTAGAGGGCCCCCCTTGCTGTGGTTTTTGCGGTTGAGTATAAGGTTGAAAGGAATTTTGTTGATAACCTTGGTTATTAGATCTTTGTTGATAACCTTGGTTGTTGTTCCTTTGTTGATAACCTTGTTGATATGGTGGAGGATTTTGATATTGATTATGCCTTTGACCTTGATTATTGTTCATATAATTAACTTCTTCTTCCATAACCGGTGGGTAAAATCCAGTTTGATGATCACCTTTGCATAACTCACGACATGCTACTTGATAATTATTAGAAATTTCATTCAGCTCCTTGAGTTGTTGTGGTAACTTGGACATTTGTTGTCTCAAAAATTTCACTTGTGATGTCAATAGTTTATTTTGTGCTAGAATAAAATCACTATTATTTAACTCTAAAACTCCAGGTTTCTTTTCTCTGACGGTGCAGTCATGATTTCCTTGGCGGTCATTTAAGGTTATTCGCTCAATAATCTAAGTAGCTTCAGCAGGTGCCTTAGACATAAGAGAACAACCAGCTGTGGCATCCAAAAGTGTTTTGTTATCTGGAGTGAGACCATTTTAAAACATGTGAATTTGATCAACTTCTAAAAAGCCATGTCCTTTGCATTTCCTCTCCATAGCCTTGTATCTTTCCCAAGCTTCATTCAAAGATTCACCACTACCCTGAGAAAATACCGCAATCGCTATTTTTGCATCAAAGAGTCGATTTTAAGAGTAAAATATTTCTAAAAACTTTTCTTCCAAGGTATTGCAATCAGTCATAACAACCCCGGGTTGATCAAGATACCAATCCTTTGCTTTAGATAACAAAGAATGTGGGAACAGTCTCTTAAAAAGTACTTCTTCGTCAACTTTGGCAATTCCCGTGGTACCCGCTAACTCATAGAATAGAGTGAGATGAGTATACGGGTCTTCATGGTCCAATCCGACGAAAGGACTAGCACAAATCAACTGTAGGATACCCGTCTTCAATTCGGAAGTCCATCCGTTGGTGGCAGTTCTGGCGAACTGTGGATTAATTCTTGGACTATTTGCACACGAAGTGGTAGCAGCCATGGTGACAACCGTAGGTTATATGATGACTTCTACTTCGTCTTCTACAAACTTTTCGTGAAGGAGCAATCCTTCTAATGACTCGTCAATTGTTTCTAGATTCTGTGACGATGTTGGAATTTCGTCGTCTCGTGCTTTTGCTAACTTTGCTCTTCTTCGTGTTTTGCTGTTGAGTTTCCTAGCTGTTCTTTCAATCTCCAGATCAAAGAGAAGTTGATCATTGGAATATTTGTTGCGGATACACCAAGTTCTTCAAAACTAACAAATGAGTGAAACAACGAAATTAAAATAAAGTAAAAACTCAAAATTATAGGCTATTGCAATACGTGCAATATTGACACCAATCCCCGAAAACAACGTCAATTTGTTGAAAGTATTTTTGGGTAAATATTTTCTATATATCGTATCCACTGGGATTGATTTAATATCACTGTCGTTCTATAGTCGGAGTACTTTGAGTGGGTAAAAGTAGTTGGTTTTGTTATATTATTCTAAATTGACTTTTGACGGAAGTATTCATCATGATCAAGAGAATCTCTTCAATTGATGTAGAATCCACCTTCAATCGTTGCTTTTTGCTGTAGACTCAGAATTTTATCTCTAATTCGTTCACCAAAAATTACACACCCATAATGACGGCAAGGGTTTCTATTTGTAAGAAGATTTCTTGAATCGCCGTGCTCGCGGCGCGACACGGACTCACACGGAGCTAACCTACATAAAAGGTTTGTCATGACGCAGCCTCTTGCTCCCGCGGCGCTCCTTTACTCTCTCTTGCCTCCTTGGCTTGCTTCCAATTCTTCCAGCTTCCTTTCCTCTTCATGTTCTTGTAAATCCACTTTTTAGCTCCAAACCTGCATTAAGAATACCCAAAGTAATTCGATTTGCTTCACATCTTGAACTAAACTTATAAAGTTCAATTCTAACTGAGAGACCCATAAAACTAGCAAAATTTGCTTAAGTTTAGAGTAGAAAGTAGTTATGCTAACACATGAAAGTATCATTAATTAAGAATAACAGGGGCAGGGCCGACCCTGTGCATGTGTAGGAAGTGCTACAGCACAAGGGCCCAAATTTTGGGAGGCCCCAAAATTTTGAAAGGTCCATTTTTTTATAAATATTAATCAAAATAAATAAAATATTATAATAAAAATCCAATAAATAAAAAAATGCTATGATAAAATCTTAATACATACAAAAATTGAGATAGATCAAAATTCAAAATAATTATAATTAAATATATTATTGATTAATACATATTTTATTTTTTATGTGTCTTTTTAAATTATAATAATTATATTTATATTTTAAATTTAGGCTCATTTTTGAAATTAGAACGGGGCCTCTGTTTTAATTGGGCCGACCCTGTACATAGAGATAAAGTGGTATCAACCCTAGATATTGTAGACGTGAATGGTGACTTATTATCATCTCTTACTCGTTGCTTTGTCGAGCTTATACGATCCATTATAGAGATATTATAAAGTTATGAGAATTTCTTTTTACATCTATATAGCTTTTTACAAGCCCGTGGTGAAATTCCTAAAATACACCTATATTTCGGATGTGAATCTTTGAAGACACATTTTTCTTAAAAAAATATGATTTCGGATGTGCACATCCGAAGACACCTTTTTTTAGAAAAAATATGTCTTCGAGGATGCACATCTGAAATAACTCAATTTTTAGTTTTGAAATTTTTCGGATATGTATATCCGAAAAAACTCAATAATTTAAAATATTAAAATCAAAGTGAATCAATTGTAATAATAGTATAATTAATTGTATTAATCAAAATATATAATTAAATATATACCGTTTTAATCAAAATATATAATTAAATATATATCATTTTTATTAAGATATATAATTAATTAAATATTTAACTGACAAATTAATTTTATAATTTTAAAAAATAAATATTTAACCGCATATTGAAATAATCAGAGATGTTGAGTACAGAAAGAAATTTCCTAAAATTATATGTTTGAGGCTCACAACATTAAGAAATATCTCACTAAGTGTTTTTGAGTCATTTTTTTTTTACTCTACACTAAGTTCATATGTGCGATAACCATGTTATTTTTTTTAAGATCAAATTGCACCAAAATGAGAAAGAAGAGGTTGGCCTCGTTGGTTTCTTTGGAGAAGTTAACTAAGAAGGTTCCTAACAATGTCATGGATTACATAAAAAGGGAAAAACGAAATGTATCACAAAGCTCGAGCGTTCGGCATGTGCCCTTTTAAAAGGAAAGGGATGTTGTATTTGGCTCTCTCATCTTATTGTTGAAGCAAAAACTGTTGTTCCCGAAGTAATGGGGATTTTCATTTTTCTTTGTTGTAACAATTGATTCTCCTTATCATGTCTCTTCAATGTCTGCAAGTTTTCCTGCTCTTTCTCCATAACCACACGAGTTAAATAAAGTTGGACAATGCTTTAACCGATAAGTGTTGTGGCAACTGAGGTGGAGTGAAATTAAAACTTCCCGATCGTGATAATTGAGCAAAGCCCTTTCTTGAATTGTTAGCATGGAATTGATATTTTGAGATGGTAAAATGAATAGAAAATGCAGGATAATGACAAGATCTACTCGAGGATACCTTCCCTCTCTTTGTGCTTATATATACTTCTTTTCATAATATGTTTTTGTTTAAACTGACATATATATATATATATATATATATATATATATATATATATATATATATATATATATATATATATATATATATATATATATATATATATATATATGAGGAGAGATATATTTACTCCAAGAGTAAGTGTTGAAGACTTACTCCAAATCTTAACCATTGATTTTCATTAATCTAACAGTTTTAATTAAAGAAAAATATTTCCAAAAATAATTAGATTAAATAATCAATTAAAACCGTTAGATTAATGAAAATCAATGGTTAAGATTTGGAGTAAGTGTTTTGCACTTACGCTTGGAGTAAATATATCCCTCCTCCTATATATATATATATATATATATATATATATATATATATATATATATATATATATATATATATATATATATATATATATATATATATATATATATGAAATCATGATGAAATTCTGATTTCAACAGTATATAATTTCTGAATTAATTCTTTGATTTGGTGATTCACAAATTTTGCCAAGTCTAAATTAGTGTCAAACTATGGTGGGTCTACCGTGTAACATTTTTTTTTAAATATTAATTTTAGAGTTTTTTGTTTTATATCATTTTAATCAAAATTAAATTCATAAATATATTATAAATGATATTTGTGATTTTTCTGATAGTTAATTTATATTTTTGATATTTAAATGGATTTGAAATTGTCGCTTTTTTATGTTGGTATTTGGTATGAAATCGGTTTGAAGTCCAAATTAATTCATTTTTGTTTTTAAATTAAAAATTATTTAGTTTTGAAATAAATTCAAGGATTTTTTAGTTCATTTTTTTAGCCGTCTTCTTAGTACAATTTAAAGCCTTTGTTAAAGCCATACAAGCCAAAGCCAAACCATCTTGTTGAAGCATTCCTTTTGAAACCACTTCATCACACTTTTTGTCACAATTTTTATCAGCAAACTAACTTCCAAATTAACTCCAAATTACACTCAAACTTCAAACTCAATTTTCAACATGTTTCAAATTTCATTACAAACCAAATCTTCAAATTCAAACTAAATCACACTTTTAGTTGTTGTTGCAATCTCGTTTGGGCCTCCACCCTCAGGGCCCAACACAGCCTTACTATCTACACCCCCATATGGCCCTTGCTTTAATCAGTTTTTGACTTAGTGTTGGTGGGCTAATTGGGCCGCTTCCTTCTCTAATTGCAATCCCTTTCTAATCTTACACCATTATTTCTATTTACATTTTAATTTTCAAATTCAATAAAAAAACATGTTTTGGTTAGTAGAATTAATTAGTCAAATATTGGTTTTAGTTAGTTAATTTTTTGAATTACATTTAATTAACTCGATTAGTAGATTAAATTAATTTTTAATTAATTAATCTTGATAATTAATTCTAATTAACCTAGTTAATTGATTAAATCAATTTTAATTAATTAATTTTGCTAAAATAAAATATCACTACACTTGATGAATCCTTTGATTTAATTAAGTAACTTGACCCCTTTTAAATCAAACCTCTTTCAAAATAATTCAAGAACAATAAAAAAATATGCATGAACTTTATGTTATCTCATTTGCTTTGACTGTTTTGTTTAAATTTTATTTTCATATTATCTTGTTCGTTTTTATAATTTTTCATTGGACAAATATACTCTCATCTCCATGAAGTGTAATGATTTTACTTGCTTTTACTTTTGTATTTAATTAGTTAGTTCGCTTAATCGAGTTAATTAACAACTTGACATCTTAAAATCAATCTTTTTTAAAGAATAAAAACACTTGATCCAACGACAAGCTCTTTTTTCAAATCAAATGTAATCGAGCGCGCAAGTGTTCGATCTAACGTCAAGTATCTTTTCTCTGCTTCATTCAAATCTTTTCATAATTAATTAGCATTTGATCCAACGTCAAGTTACTTTCAAATCTTTTACCTAATAAACAGATCAAATGGACGAGCGAGGCGTAAATACTACCTTTACCTAGATTATTCGAATAGTCACGATCCAATTAAAACATATTTAATTAAACGAGTTTAGTTCAACTCAATGGACAGTAAACGAGCGAGCTGGAAGAATTTCTAACCTTTCTCACAAGTATTCGAATACAAGCCACATATCATGATCAATTGATACTCACCCACTCTTAAAGAGTTAAAGACTAAACTCGTATCACTATTTTCATTAAACAGATTAAACGGGCGAGCTGGAAGAATTTCCAACATTTCCCTAAGTGTTTGAATACACGCGATATAGGTTGGACATTTGACACTTATATCCGTATAAAATTAACTCAACTCATTTTAACCTCTTTGCTTTTGGCTTTTCAAATTCAAAATATTTTCATAAAACGAAAGACGCTTCGTCCATTTCACAATAATACAAACAACGCTTCCACATGTGAATATCAAACGTTTTCCATTGGAATGCCATGATGGCAAGAATATGTGCTGATCCAGATTCAGTGATCCATTCTTGAAGTGATGCAAATATTCAATTATCGATATTTTGGGCAACAATGTTTTATGTTTGAATGCGACTTGAGAATCCTTCACTAAAATGAATCAACTCACAAACATTTACTATCCAAAACTACGTAGCCTTGAGTTTTCCATTGCACTTGGAGATACGTAGAAGCTAGACCCAAAGTCTTGTTAGGCACAATAATAAAAAAACCTAAAAATTCTATCCTTTTTTTTCTTTTCTCGCAATAAGTAGAAGAATGCAAATAAATATCATGCTAACACTCATTCTTAAAACTAACTAAATGGGTCCCGCTGAGTGCAACAAATGTGAGGAGTGATAATACTTTTTCCTTGCATAACCGACTCCCGAATTCTAATTTGGTTGCAACGACCATTTTTTTCTGTGGGTTTTATCGATATTTTCTCTATCCTTTTGGAGTAAATCAAGTTCGGCGGGGACTCTATTGCATTTCGAGCGTGTGGTACGCTCGGTTAATTTTTGCATCGCGACAAGAGTCATTTAGTGTACTTTACCTCGGAAATAAATTTGGCGTCTAAAAGTCCTTGAAATAAGCTAGTTGTTGCCTTGAACTTCTCTGAAGCCTATCTTCTTCTATGTTGGAATACATACCAGGAATTAAGATCGACAGTTAAGTGATGACACGCCATAGTTGGATCAATGTCGGGCATCTCATGAGGAGAGATGGAAAATAGATATGTGTTAGCCTTAAGACATTTAATCAATGTATTTTTCTTCCTCATAGGGGAGTTTGGACCTTATCTTTATTGACTAGAAAATATTATTATGAATTTGAACAACTTCAAAATCTCCATCCGAAACTTACCTAATCTCGTTCTTGCATACATCAAGTTTGATCATAACGTCTTTCGAAAATGTTGTGGTGGCGAGGAGGTTTCTTAATATATCATTGTAGACACGCCTTATTGTTTTTAAATCGGCGTCAAGAAAAATCAATCTCCCGAAATCATTGTTATATTATACTTTGAAGATGATAGGAGAAACTATTATATCCAACGTCACTAAGAAAGACCTCCCAAGGATGCCGTTGAAATTATGGTTACACAAAGTTACTAGGAAACTTAGAATTACATTCCACAGTGGCGAGTTACAGAATCATTGAATGTGTGGATATTTATGTCTTCGCACGAAACCTGATTATAATGATGGAGTCCTAGCTGTTTGAGTGTGCCGACGAAAGGGTGTTATACGAACTCCTATCGTCTACTAGGAAACCAGATGTGATATGAGTTTCCACTATAGTTATTATGACCAACGACATAGTAACGTTAGAAATTTCATACACCTTTTTCGTGATCCTAAAATTCTAACACCGACTAGTTTTCGCTTCGCGATTAGGTGTCACTCATTATTTTGATGAGGTTTTACGGTAGATGATCTTCATCATAGAGCGTTTTCCCGCGTATCCCATTAATTACGAAGGTTGAAAACGCTGAAAAATCAAGAGTTTCAACGTAGTTCTTTAGTGCGATTTTCTTCGTCTTAATGTGTTATGGTAGCGATATGGTTTTGAGATCGGAGGAAATCTCATCGTGGAATTTTGCGAGAATTAGAAATCAATTTTCAGAGACAATGCCATTGTCTCATACCAAAACCAGAATTGTGATTGATTGGTGATGACAGACTCTTGATGCGGTGATGATGGTCTCTAATAAGACAACGTGGGGGTGGACTTTCAAGATTAATACTCTAATGTTCAAATTAATTACATACTTCAAGATGAGTGAAGTAAAATTATGAGATTAGAAAAATGCAGATTCAGTCTCACGTGTGTCAATTATATATATATATATATATATATATATATATATATATATATATATATATATATATATATATATATATATATATATATATATATATATATATATTTCATAATTAAATAAAAAATTATAACTTTAACATTTAAATAAAAACGCTGGAAAATTCTACGCAGTTCTCTGAATTGAGTTTCTTTCGTCACTTCTGAGCATCATCATAAACTTATTACAATTGTTTTCTATAATCATAAACTCCTATTTGTTTAGATAACGTGTATATAGGACTTACAACGCAAAAAAACAAAAATGAAAGATAAGATCGAAAGGTGGACATAAAATCTATCATATACATCAAGTAATTACCTCCTATGACCGTCATTTATTTTATATTATAAAAACTTGTCAACTTTAGTTTTTATATTATAAAAACTTGTCAACTTTAGTTGAAACTTGTTGGAAGGTAATCATAATATAAGATTTACTACATATTTAATTGACTGCTTTTAATTTGGTCAATAGACCACCGACCCACAAAACAATTAAGGGGTCACAATATACTGTCAAAAGAGTATAGTAAGACAAATTCGTAGCATCTTCATTATAAGTGCGAATACTTCTAATCTAAAGAAATCATTTGGAGGAGTGAGTTTGCGTTTATAATAATCGCGTAAGAAAATTAATCGGAAAATCTCTATAGCGTGTTTATAGGGGTTAATCAAAATTAGATATAGAAATGTAGATAATGCCAAATACACTAATATTATAATCGGAATAATATCAAATGCATAAGAACTTTTGTTTATATAGTTTTCATTTTGTCTCAATCATAGGGTGGGTAATACTAATGGAGTCACACACTAACTTGCAAAATAAGCTGTTGTTCGGCCCACTTTTTTGAGGTCCCACATTTTTTTTCTAGAAATGCGAATGAACGCAATAGACAAAGATTTTATCTCGCCAACCCCACGTTTTTATCTGGCATCTCATATATTTTTATAAAGACAAATTAACCTTATCATTATTTATCTTTCAAAAAATTATATTTTGCTTAAAATTTTCACTTTAGAAAAATGGTAAAAATAACAAAAAATTTAGTATTAAAAATTTCGGAAAAGGCTAAATGTGTTGGAATTGAACTCAAAATTTTGAGTAGTTCCTTATCACTACATAATGACAGTGAAAATAATAAGAAAGAAAATTTGGGAATAAATGTGAATTAGGGTTTGAATAAATAAGAGGAGGAAGAATAATATTTTCTGCAGAGTTTTTCTCTACCCACAAACTGTAGAAAATCTTATTCACTTTGCAACTGCCAAATTCCGTGAATATAAGTGTGTTACAAAAATAGGGGTTACTCCCTCTATTTAGAGTTTTAGGTTTCTTTCTCCCTTAGCCAAGGCCCAAAACATAAAAGTCCAAAATATATATTTTAGACCCAAGTCGAAATACCGTGTGAAACTAACTGCTTCAACACTTCGACAACTAACACAACTCGCCACACTACTTGTTTCGGCACATCCTTGTTCTGTCAAGCAACATGTTGTTTCGACACAAGGGATTATAATTTAACACACCACCTAATTCATTGTGTCTAAGCTATCCACATTCGTTATAGCTCTTATAGTCTTCTAAACACTTTGACTTGCACACCCTTCGTCATGATGTTTGCAATCTAATTCTCAGTTCTGCAATGTTCCAGATTCATCTTGCCTTAACTGCATGCTCTCGAAGATAATGGAACCTCATTTCGATGTACTTGTGTTTTCCATGTGCTATTGGATTCTTCGCCATATTATAGCTAATATGTTGTTGATCTTCATGGTAATTGCTCCATGATCTTCTGATGTAATCTCTTCAACCAGATTCACCATCCATGTTTCTTTTTAGTTACTGCAAAAAACAAACTGAGTCGCGACTGAACTTTATTTATCCCAACATGGAAAGGAAAATATCAAGAAAATCTCTAACAAGGAAAGGAGATGGTCTCGCAACCAAACTCAAGTATGGAAGTCGATTATGCAAGGGGAAGGTATTAGAACCCCTCACGTCCATGGTACTCCATGGGATCCACTCTTGTTGTTCTAATCAAATAATGTGTTATATTTAATGCTTAATTACTAAGGGAATGCATGCAATGAATGGTTAAGGGAAAAATAAAGGTTTTTACTATTGTGCTCGCAAGAGTTTCCTGAACCCTGTGCCTATGTATCGCTGACGTGCAATAGAGAAATCAGAGCACTGTAGTTCTTCTCAAAAGTTTTTGTTTGTTATTTGTTTTTATGGACAGCTGTCGTTTTATGAAAAGGGCCCTAAGGCAAAATGAGGTTGCATTTGTTGGTGTTTTTGTTAGGAGAATACCTCAAGTGATTCCCTCAAACAAGAGATACATGAGTATTTCCCCTTTTGTTTTGAAAGTGTTTAAGCATCTTTAAGTGTTTTTGGATTTTTGACCTCAAAAGAGTTTTAGTCTTAAAAGGGAGGCTTGATCCTATTTATTGTCATGCATTGTGGACTTAAGTTTAACTTTCAAAGGACTATCTACCCTAAAGTTATCATGCAAGGTGGCCCTAAGGTCAAGGATACAAGGGAAACCCTAACTATGTGTTGTCATGCTTGGATATCAATCCTAAATTCTAACTCAATTCAAACTTAAACAAGATTGAATTAAGATGTCCTAAGGGAACATGTCATCACACAATCAAGGAAATAAAAATCTCAAAAGTATAAGGTAACAACCAAAATAAATCTCAAGTACTTAACAAAGCCTCCAGGAGTACACAACAATTACATAATAGATAGCAATTCCAAAATAAACCTAAAACACTTAGCAAGGCTCAAGACTAGATAATAATCAATATCTTAAAGGTAAGTACCCATACCCCTTTGAGTACGTAACCAAGAGTCAAGGTAAGTCAAACTTAACTAATTAATACTCAAACAAACATCACTTAAGCCTAGCAAGACTCAAAGCAAATAAAAACTTCAAGCATTAAACGTAAAGACCAACATGCATCTTAAGTAATTAACTAAGACTCAGGATAAAGCAAACTTTGTCAAGTATGATTCACACAATCATAACTTCAATCTAACAAAACTCAAGACAAACACCAAACACTTAACTAAGTATTTAGGCAAATAAAGAATCAAGCTTAATTATAGGTGACCACCTAAGTATCTAAGCATATTCTCAATACATGGTATCAAGATAGAATTCATCATACAAGTGCTTAAAAGAAAAACTAAACATGGCAAGATAAGAAGCTAAGACAAACAAGACCCTAGAGTCACCATACTTGACAAAGCAAGGTACCAAAACATTTAGACAAAGTTCAACAATACAACATGTCTTTAAACGAAAGTGAAATGAACAATATCAATTTGTGAACCTAAGCATGCATTAAATTCTATTCTATCCTAACAAGGATGAATGCAAGTTGTATAGACAAGGCATCAAAGTATTCAAACATGAAACAATGGTCAACAAGTGTCCATAAGGAAAGAACCCAAACAACTTCAAATTATAATCTTAAACATGAATTAGGCTATGTTCTATCCTAACAAGGATGATTTCAAGTTGTGAAGACAAGGTATCAAACCAAACAACTAAGATTGGCATGCACCAAGATGAGAATCCAACTCAAGTTAAACAACTTATTCCAAGTATTAATCATCATTTCAAAAATTTAAAGTTAAAGGTAACTACCTATAACCTAATCATCATGGAAAAGTCCCAACATTTAACTCAAAGGAGTTCAAGTTATCATATGCACAAGATTCAACCCAAAACATTTCAACAAGTGAAGAAAACTTATCATGCATCCAATCATTATAATGTTATCAAACTTGACACAAAGGGAAGTATAAAACATGAGAGGAATAGGTCACAAGGTAACTACCTTAGCATCATTCACATCCCTAAGGGTCATGCTTCCAAGGATTGGACATTAGACTTACAAGTACTAGACAATCAATCCCAAAGAATCCACAATAAACCATGTATTTAATCATCATTAAAGCATCAAAATTAACATGAAAATAAGTTTCAAAAAGTAAGATGAACGAATTGGGATATGGAAGCAACTTGACATAGAATTTCACTCCAAACATGGCTCCCAAACAAGGATAAGTTTTGAAGAAAACAATGATAAAAAATTTAGTCAACAATTAAATAATCATCAACCACCAACACACAAATTGATTCACTTAGAACATGGTGGAATGTTGATAAAGTCATGCAAGGATTAGAGTATCAAGAATGATATAAACTTAATTTATATATCCATAAAATTCATCACAATTATGCCACATATGCATGTTCAAACAATAACATCTAGCTATAGAGATGTCCACCTTTGACTATGCAACAAGGATAAAAAAGAATCATTTAACAAGACCTCAAATATATCCACATCTTTGAACCAAATTAAGATGTGATGTTTAAGTCTTAATTTTTTTAACATCCCAAAAGATTGGGCACAAAAAGATGCAAACAAAGTCCACAAGTATTGATCAAGACAAAGACATACATCAACAATAGGCACCACAAAAATTTCACTTTAAGGCATAAAAAAATGATCAAAGCATAAAGATCTTAGGTCATCTAAACATGGAAAATATCAACCTTATAAGTCAAGAAATGTATCCCAAAAGTGTAGCAGAAGTGCATTCCAAATGTTGCACAAACACAAGTCATAAAACATCAAAAATGCCTAGCTAGTATCTCAAGAAAATCATCTAAACAAAGCATCAAATATTCACATTTTTTATACCAAAACAACATGAAATATCTCTTCAATGAGGTATCCAATCATTGGAAAAGAATTGGTTCAAAAAGGTTTTAAACAAAGCTTCAATTAAGGATCACAAAATTGTATCAATCACAAATAAAATAAAAACATGGAAAATAGGAGGAAACATAAAATTATTTAAGAAGTATTTTAATATTTTTTATTTGCAAAGAAATTAAGTTTTGAAGAAAAAATTAAAAGAAGGAAAACATTGTACTGATATTGTAAAGGGGTGTAGCCCAGAAAATAGAGATGAACTAAATTCAATACAAAACGCAAGTGGACTCAGAAAGTTGGGGTGTTGAAATGAAGTGCATCAGGCCCAATCTCATTTTAATCCAATAACCAATTAATCTGAATTAAAACAATTAACTGAAAAATCAAATGTGACATTGCAAGCCACTTATGCGCGTGGACCAATGGCAACACAACACTTCAATTCATTCAAATTCAAAATATTGGCGCCAACTGAGACTTGGCCTTCATCTTCTCAAGCAAGCAGCGTCGTCGTGCCTGAGTTGGCCACGACAGTGCACGTTCCTGAAATGAAAACTAAAACATGCTAGCCCCCCCCCCCCTCAATTTCCCCTTCTGAATTCAAATAAGATCTTACTTTTCCCCAACTTTTTCTCTATCACCAAGAAATTAAGCCACAAAAGCAAACCTTTTCAAACTAAAATCATGAAATTCCTCATCAATAATGCACAATCAAAGCCTACAGGAGGTAGGGCTTCAGCTTATGTCCAAATGTGAACCTTAACATCAAGAACCTACTAAAGATGATTCATAAAATGATATAAAGAAAGGAATTCAGTGATACCTAACCGAGAGGCTCTGTTGTCCCTTCAAACCTTGATATCAAGCCACCAAAAGATGCATGAAGCTTCACTGAGGTTCTGTTTACACTGAGTTCTGGTAAACAACCACTAGTCTTTCAAATTCTTATTTATATTTTGGTAACTTGAAGGATCGACTAGATTGATCCTAGGACATGTGCCTAAGTGATTATGTCTTAATGATCATATTCATCTTCTTGACTCTATTCTAAAAAGTACTCGAATTTATAATTGGTGTAAAGGCAATGAAATATGTGACAACAAAACTTAAAGAAAGATTGAAAGGATTTCGAATGGAAAAATAAAATATATAATCTGACGAAAAGCATGTAAATGACTCGTACTAATAAAACGAAAACAATATTAGAATGAAAATGGTGTTACACGTACATTCTCAGAAAACTCTTTCTCTCTCACTTGATACTTGAGCAATTTTGAGTAACTTTGTACCAAATAAACACCCCTTTTAACATAAGAGACTCCTATTTATACTAATTCTACCCTAACGTTCTTTTTCTAACGAAATGCCACGTTGCTTCCACGCGTCCTTTCGGCTAAACGTATTACTTCGAAATTCAAATATTCCCGCTCGAAGCCTTCGAAATGCGACCCTAACTTTTGCAACTATTAAGCTTTTCATGGATTTCTCTTGATAAAACCTTCTGTTATCGTGAATAATGACTTGAAATGCGCATGCCGCATGGTTGACCAAAAATCTCAAAAGTCCAACTTTGACTTTAAGCCATAGTTAACTTTTTACCAATTGAACCAAATCCCTTCCTTCTATCATTGGGAATCACTTGAAACTCTCTGCAAATATTAATAAGGTGTACATGGATGCCTTGAGTCACATATTGAACAATAGAATCAAGTTTTTCTCAAAAGTCACCATAGGTTGTCTTTGACCAAAACCCTAATTTTGAGCCAGATGAATAAAAGCTTATGATCACACTTGCAACAATGGAACCCTAGCCCTTCTGATGAATTTGATAAATCTATTAAGTGAATGAAGGTATCAAGAATTGAGGGTATGACTATGATGATGAGATCATCTTTTGCCTCAACTTGAGTATGGTAACTTTCTCTTTGAATGAAGAGAACTCCCAATCACCGACAATCTTGATCTTTAGCCTTTTAGAAGTCCAATGGTATGCAAGAATGTGTTAGTCATGACCTATTGATATATGAAAATGAGTATGAATCAACCCAATTAGGGTTATGAATAATAGGGTAAATTTTGGGGTGCAACAGCTGCCCATATTCAATCACCTTAAACTTGAATGTATGAATAGCAATGACTTTTAGACATTCGAGGTGGAAGAGGATTGAATACCGAAAGAGCCATAAAATTTGCACCCTGGGGATAAAAGAAATAGGTAGTGATATTTAGGTAGTTTTTTGTGACTCGACTAAACAAGCTTTGTCAAGTAAGATATAGTTTTTCTATTTATGGACCAACAAATTTGGATTTGAAAAGGATTCCAATAACGGATGGACATGATAGGGGACACCAATAACCATTGGATCTGAACGGGTGTGCCATTAAACATTGGTCTTGAAAGTAGTGCCAATAAACCATTGGACTTGCCTAAAGAGGACTAATAACCATTATACCTAACCAAGGAATGCCAGTCTAACAAAGATGGACTTGAAATCAATGTTAATCACCATTGGACTTGACCAAGAAGGACCAATAACTACTAGACCTAACCAAGGAATTCCATTCTAACAAAACTGGACTTGAAATCAATGCCATTATGACATGCAGGGAGAAGATCAAACTCTGGCTCTATGGGGATAAAAGAAAAGTCTGGACTCCATACCATCTGCCCACCCCTTAATGAATAATCCATCACCTCGTCTAAAGGATAAAGGAACTGCTATACTGTTAGGGATGAGAGAACTCTTGCACAAAACTCTTAAAAAAGCTTCTTCCAGAGATAGAAGAATTCTTAAACAAGGAATTTCAATCAGTAAGCTTCTGCAGAAAAGAGATTTTCTACTTAGGGATGCCTATCAATCCACCTTGCTGGGGGATGAGAAATCCTAATAAAGAACCTCGACTGGGGCATAGGATAACTCCTAGGAGAAATAAACTCCTTTATTTGGGGAGAAAATACCTTCAGACATCTTGATGGGGAAAAGCATTCTGGTACTTCTCAACTTTGTACTAATATGTTGTACGTCACGAGTGAACGATGGTTCCTGCAATTCAAACTAAACAATTGTTCCCCAGGTATGGTATGTCAACTTTTTCTACCATCCCAGACACTTAAAGTTTCAAGCAAGTTCAAATGTTTCAATCATGCTTTGTAAAGCTTCAATATTTTAAATGCAATGCCTTTAAAAAATATCAGACGTTTTGGTAAACAAAACAGTAAAATCAAAACATTGACGAATTGATGAATTAACAATCAACTGAACAAAAGTTCAAATCAGGATAAAAATATCTTGTTTTTTATTTTTATCCTTTGCTTCCTTTTATTTATCTTGGTTAAGCAAAAGTTTTAAATCTTTAAACCAAGTTCAAATCCCCCTTTTTCTTGTGTTTCTGTTTACCTTCAAATTTGTTGTGAACAATGTATTTTAATATTCTGTGTAAACAATATAAAACAAATAAAAAACTTATCCACCTTGGTTTTTGATTTGAAATGAGGTGATAGTTAAGCAATTTTAGAATAGTCACCGACCTTATATAAATCTTCTATCGTCCATTTAATCACTACAACAAATAACACTTTTTATGATGAAGCTTTCATCTACAACATGCTAAATATTGAGAGGATACGTCGGTGTTATAAAACACCTAGGTAACACATCTATAAGTTAACGCCTTTTTTATCCATAAAAAAATTAATAAACTTTGTTATCTCGGTTTTCTTGAGAATCGAGGTAATATAACTATAAGAACCTCGCTTAGAATCCTTGTTACCTCATTTAAAACTTTGTTATCAATAAACAATAATAAGAAATAATTGAAAAAAGAAATATTTCATTGATAATAATAAAAAAAACAACACAACAAAGAAAACTACTCAATAAATTCTAACTTCTCAGTCCACTCAACTTCAACATTAATCCTAACTATCCCTAACTTATGGGAAAGTTCAGAAAGAACTCTTCCATAAGGTATGAGGAAATTCGTTTCCTCCTAAGAAGTTGAAAATTCTGGTATGACAGACACATGGTGCCATTCACGATGTCAAGACATCTGATCTGTTATTAATGTAGCAGAGGCAGAATAGAGAGATCCCCTAACTTTTAATTACCCCTAAGAAGGAGTCAATGAGAATTGGGATCATATATGTTCAGTCAACATAACCAGATTGTAAATTTCACATGGTTCTGTAAAGGAACAGCTAACACTTCTGATCCTAATGTTATACACGATGTCATAACATCCATGACTGAACAAATAAAACAATGCAAAAGATAAATAACATAGTTAATTGTTAACCCAGTTCGGTCTAACTACCTACTCTGGGGGCTACCAAGCCAGGAAGAAGATTTCACTATCAGTAGTACTATTTTATGTAAACAACCTCTGGTTTACAGATAAACAACCTCTGGTCACTATTTTATCTCAGACAAGAGAACCTCTGCTCACTCCCTAGTGATACCTAACTGTTACAACCCTGCAACAACTATTTACACAATTAACAATGAACAATAACTTGATCTTGCTTCACAGCTTCAATCAAGAACACAATACTCAACTCTTAACTACAGGTTTCGAGTGAGAACAATCTCTTTTCTTACTTACAGGTTTCGAGAAGGACATGGTAGCCATCCCACAACCTGGGTGGTCTACCTATAGAAACCCTAATAACTACATATTTTCTAAACAAGGTTTTCTATATAAAACTAGGTTACAAAGATTTCTATTTATAACCTATTCTCAATTGAACTTGGGCTTACAAATCACAACACTCGTTGCTGTTACAAATCTGCAGAAATCTTATGCTACAATTAAGGTCTTTTAATCATGAGTTTCCTAATTTATCTCCTAAATTAGAAACTGCTGAATCTTCAATCTTCTGATCTGATTCCTCCTGAATCTTCAATCTTCTGATCTGATTCTTCAATATTCTTTTGACCTTTAAATTTGCGCCATATAGGATTACAAAATATGCCACGAATATCCTGTATCTGTTGAGTATCAAACTGGATCTTCCTTCAAGTTCTGCAGACGCGATGTCATGAGTTGATGTCATGACATTCCATATAACATCTTGCTTGTACCTGTTTTGTTCTTTTATATTTGCAAGATTTACACATTGTATTATATTTTGCTGCTATTATGTTTTAGCCAAACATAGATGCCAATCAGCCAATAAAAGTACTAACAGAAGTATTTATCATTTCCTTTAAGAAGTTCAAAATGGTAAGAGGAAGGTTAACTTTGTATGTTATACGTGAGGAATAAAAAGAGATGCTTGTCATACCAAGTAAGTGTCTCCTGGTCTTTCTCTCTAGGGCGAAGATTTTCCAATAGAAGTTGAAACAAATTTTTTGGAAGTGGGAGTAAAAAAGCAGGACTATATAGCTAATTTTGTTTGGCATAAATTCAGTGAAGTTGGATTGAGTAGACATTGTTATGTTCATAGTGTTCAACACAACTACTTGTCTCTTGACAGTTGATTGTCATAGAAATCAGTGAGAGAGTAATAAAGAAATGAGATCCATTGGTATAAGGCTGGATGAATTCATCATGACCAGCTGGCACAATGGAGGAATTCATCCATAACTCTTTAACGAGATTAGTGTATATGGGATCATGAAGAATGTGAAAGTGAAACAAGAGAGTTGGTAATGAGACGTTGAAAATAGAAAAAGACTTTGAAACAATGTTTGAAGATACAACGAGACGTTTAAGTAGCTCAAAAGCCTATTTGATAATCCAAAAGAGATGTTACGACTTGAATATAGCTGATAATTTCTATTCTAGTGATATGATTTTAATCCATGCGCGCCACTTCGGTGTTCTAAACTCTCTTTTAATTGTATTTTTTATTTGTAAATAAATGTTCTAACATGTCGGTTTTCTAAAAAAAATCGAGGGAGCATTGGAACCTCTTTGTAATTTTATTTCTTATTTGTAAGTGTAATACGGTGAACTGACTTTTATTAATCGGAATGTCGCGGTAAGCAAGAGTCGCCACCGACTTTTATTTTATCCAAACAATATTCGGAAAGGCAAAAAGAAACAAAAAAAAACCTTTTAAAGATATCTAAGTTCGGGGGGTAATTTATGCAAAGGGAAGGTGTAAGGCACCCTCTGCATCCATGGTTTTCCATGGGCTCTTAATTGCTTTGCTTGCTCGTTTGTTTAGAAAATGTAGATGAAAGAGATAGGGACTTTAGCTTGTGAATAAGCGTTGCCCTTTTGAAAAATTATGAGAAAGAATATAATAAAAAGGTTTGAGCATTGCAAGGCAATTAGGGGCAATTACCTTAAACTCAGATGATAGGTCTCTTTTTGCCTTTCAGAATGAAAGGGTCTATCCTTGCCATAAGAGGGCAGGAAGCCTTTCGTTTGGAGGTTGAAGGGTCATCGAAGCATCCTTTGCCATAAGACTGTCCCATGCCATAGAAGGGCAAGTAGTCTAAGGCAAGGACCAGAATAAGCCATTTCGTAGGCAGCCAGAAGATACCTCAGCCTTTTTCCGTAGGCAACTTCCGAGGGTCGAGGTCATTTGTGTATCGAAGGCAGCATCATTTAGGGTCGTGACCTTTTTATCGAGGCAACATGGCTGAGGTATCCTCGTATTCGAGGGACTTGGCTTATTCTGCAAATAACACAAAGGCAACAGGCAGCAGGCAACAGGCAACAGAGAGGTTACCCCAAAAAGGTGCGTGTGTGCAACAATCACGTGATTATATTCAGAAAATTATCTTATAATTAATTATCTACATTGATTTAAGGCTTGCACTCCCTAAGATTACTAACCACACAATAATATAACAATAATAATGGGGAAGGGAAATTGTAACCAGCGGAGGAGAGGGGAATTGAAACCAGCGGGATATAATTAAAGATTAAAACAGAAAATATTAGAGTTAGGGTTTAGGGTTACCAAACTCGTGGCTTTGGCAATTTGACAAACCCTGGAAAAGGCAAACAAAAATAGGGTGAGTGTATGGCTAATTCAAAGGCGAACGGGATTGACCCTAAAATAAAGAATAAATAAATATATATAAAAATAATTAAATAGGTAAGGGTACTTAGCTCGGATTTGATCTGATATGGTTGATAGGACGCTTTAAGGTTAACCCTGAAGAGAGACAAGGCAGAAGAAGATGAAAGCGGAACAAACCCTAATTTTATAAATAAACCAAATAGAACTTAAATTAAATTAAGCAGAGTACTTAACTTCGTATTTTGGATCAGGCGCGTAGTCGGGATTAATCATATTGCTAACTCTGAAAAGGCACAGAAGAAGAAGATTTTAGTGTAGGGCATGATCTTCGTAAATCCTAATTAGGGTACAAATTAAATAAGAAAGTACAAATGATTTAAATTAATTATTGGTCTTGCGACCTAATTAATTTAATCGGGAAAAATTAAGTTGAGAATAAAAATAATTTTTATGAAATTTTTTGGAATTTAAATAAAATAATTATGATTTTTTAAAGATTTAAAGGTAAATTAAAATAAATAAATAAAGTTATTAAACAAGTATATATGAATTTATTAATTAATAAATTAAATAATAAATAAACATATAAAATATTTTTATAAAATTTTTCTATAATTTTTTATATAGTTTTTATATATAAAAATAAATCTAATAAAAAGAAACAAAGTATATATATATTAAAGAAAGAAAAACGTGGCTGTGTAATAAAAAATAAAAAAAATTGAAAAAACCCTTAACTTTCGTTCCAGTGTGGTGCTGCGCGTGGAAGCATGATGCGCCTGCATCCTTATGAGCGTCGGATTGAGTCAAATGATGATCCCGCGGTTGGATCTGGAAGGCGTATCGCACGTGTATGGACTGAGAAGCAGCGGATCCTCTCGTTTTAAAAAAAGGAGCGCGCGCGATTTGGCCAATGGAAGAGCGCCACGTGATCGTCTTCTTCACAAGCAAACCTGCAATATGTTTTTTACAGCGCTAGATGCAGACACGCTGTAAAAGTCCTTACCTTTTACACCTGCCATTCGCAAAAATCTCGTACACGCATGGAAAGTAAAAAACAAGACCTCTATTCCGCTTGTTTTTTCCATACGAATTCAACGGTAACGGTTTAAGGAACTAATTTCCCCTAATTCGTTAAACCCTAAATCAAAATTTTCGAACCCTAAAGTTGCGATCTAAGGCAAACGCATACGAAAAGCCAATTAACTGTCCAGAATTCATCTACACATCATTACAAACAATAATACATAAACAAATTTCAACATGGATGCATGATATATCATAACCGAATCAATTTGTTTCAAGACATACCGTGGCTAATCGGAGACAAATCAGGGGGTGTTGTTCGCGTGTGAGTGTCCAAATCGCTTCAAGAGACTTCAGAGATTATGTTTGAACCCTTGGATTGGTTGGAATATGCTTCAAACTCCAAAACCGAATGCTATTTTTCTTGGATTTTGTTGACTCGGGTTTGAGGTTTTTGCAGCAGAATTTTTGTGTAAACCTTGTGTATGGAGGGCTTGTGTATTTATAGGGATTGTATTTAGGTCAACAAAACCAAAAGAAATCTTGTTGAATCCAATATTGGTGATTTTGGAAATTTTGGAAAATATTTTGGAAAATATGATTCTAATTCAAGCCAAATCCAATCTTTCTCTACACATTGGCCCTTGCACGAATTTGTTAATGATTATTGCTGATTTTCCTGATTGATCATGATTGGAATGATTGATTACATCAAATCTTTTGAATTTTCCTTGATTTTTTTTGAATTTAAACATTTTAATATGAATAAAAATCCATAATAAAATTAAATTAATTAATTAAATTCGTGGCAATTGGTCTTTGGTCCTGAATGACTTGTGGATCAAGATTGAATCAAAATATCTTGGGCCCATTTGCAAAATATTCAAACTCTTTCATATTTTTCCCTCCAAAATAGTCCAACTTTAGCAAGGCCAATCTCTCTCAATTTTTGAGGTATAGAAGTGTTCTAGGACTTTTTAGAAACCTTAGAGAGTCCTTTATCCAATGCCTTTGGTCTCATATCAAAATCATTTTCCATTTTTATTTTCTGACCTTTTGAAAAACATGTCTTTTTGTTGACTTTTGAAAAGGACCTATAATGTATGAAGCCATATCTCTTAAACCATTGACCTATGGGCTTTGATTCTTGGACCATTGGATAGAGGAATGAATTCCCTTCAAAATGAGCTTTGGTGGGAATTTTTCTGATCAAGTATGAATATTTGGTGAATTTTCAAAGTTTGGTTGACTTTTTCAGTTCATGCCCAAAATAGTAACTTTTGACTTTTGACTTTTCTGATCTTTCCTTGCATCATCATGATCAACCCTTGATCAAATGATGATTTTAGGGTTATGAGGAGGTTGTTGACCAAATATCTTGAACTTTGACTGTATTTTGGCTTGCAATGACTGTTTGGCCCCTGAGAGTCAACTGTTGACCTAATCATGATTTGAGGGACTAAGTTTGCTCTGTTTGACTTGAAACTTTACATGGAGATGTTTTGGGATGTTAGTGACCTTATGGAACCGCCTTGAGCCATTGATTCAATGATTTTCCTCTGAATTATTCAAACCCTAGTTTAGAGTTTCTGTGTAGGAGACTGTGTTTTGGAGCTTTGTGTTTTGAATAGCATGGGCAAATTTTGGGGTATGACAGCTGCCCCTGTTCAATTATCTTAAACCTGAGGATGTAGAGTGGTCTGCATGCCAGTCGGTATCTGAAGGTAGAAGATGATTGAACATAAGAATACCAAGAAATTTGCCCTATTTGAAGTAGGGACTTTTGTCGGAGATGGGCTTGTGGATGCCATCTGGTAGTTGAAGTCTGAGAAGATGTTGTTTGCGCGTTGATCGTGTCATTTACTGTTCGTAGTAAATGAATTAGATCTTTTGGAGAGATAATCGTGTCTACATCGTTCGTGATGATAGAATTAGACTCTCTTGTCGTGTCAGCACCGTTCGTAGTAACTGAATTAGACCGTGGACGTCAGTGATCGTGTCTACACCGTTCGTGATGATAGAATTAGACCTCTGAAATTTGATCGTGTCAGTACCGTTCGTAGTATCTGAATTAGATCTTCTGTCGTGTCAGTACCGTTCGTAGTAGCTGAATTAGACTGAGAAGGTCAGTGATCGTGTCTACACCGTTCGTGATGATAGAATTAGATCTCTGAGAGTTGATCGTGTCAGTACCGTTCGTAGTAGCTGAATTAGATCTTGAAAATGATCGTGTCATTACCGTTCGTGGTAGATGAATTAGACCTTGGAAAGTTGGAGTTTTCGTTCGTTTGTCTGTACCTGTATTCTGCAAAAGGTAAGATTAAATTTATGCAATGTCATGATGCATGGATTACATAATGAGTCTCTAAAAATAAATGAGGAGCTTTGCATGTTATGTATGAATTTTTATGAGGTAATGCATGCAATGTTTGAATATGTTTATGACATATGATATGTGAATATGATTTATGTTGTCTTGATTGAGAAAATAAATCTCTATGTCTTCGTGATTTTGATGTTTGATCTTATTTGGAGATGCTCAGCTGGGAATTTATGATTTCTGCTTGGAGATGATCAGTGACTTGATGTTCCCTGATTGATGATAAAAATATTGATAAATCATGTTGGAGGAGAGCGACAGTGTTGAAGATGTAAACTCTGTTGGGCAGCCATGTCTTTATCGGGAGCGTTTAATGATTACTCTGTGGGGATATGATCTTATGAGCCTGGCTCTGTGGGGAGATGTGGATGTCTTGAAAGTTGCCCCCAGTATCACAGTAACTTACTACTCGATTCAGGACACGCCACTGAGTATTGATCAAGATGTTGAACTGGACTTGCATAGATTTGCCCCAGTTAGCAGGAACTTTGGAAAGATTCGCCTCGCGAGGACTTTATGAGATGTTCACTATGGGCGACATGCCCCCAGTAATCATAGGCCCAGGACAATGCCCCATGTTGATTGGGGAGTAGCTTTAGATATGCTTGGATGCATGCCCCTTGATTGTTCGAGCATCCATGAGAGATTCTCAGAATCTTGACTTGATTGCCCCAGATTGATTGGACGAAACATGTCATGCCCCTTGTATACGTAAGAGACATGGCTTCCTTGGAGTAATTTTGTCTGTCGGGATAACTTTCAGTCATTAGCCATACCCTGTGCAAATTTATTCTGATGCTAACATTTGAAATTACGTAGCAGAATATGTTTAATAATGAATTCATGAGATGCAATGCATACGTTTGTCTTGAGTTTTTTTTTTAAAAAACATTAAAACAAGAGATGTAAAAGCGTGATATTTGTAAAACATGCTATTTTTTGTAGAAGCGAAATATCCACTCAGCATTTTAGTAAACCTTAAGGAGTCGGGATACCTTTTGGTGACAGTATGCTTTCGAACTAACCATGCTTCAGTTAGGACTTTTAAGGGTTGTAACGTGGTTTGGTTCACGGTTTTAAGAAACAAAAGATAAAGGCTCAAAGTTTATTTATACCCATCCCCTTCTTCGTGATATTCTTCATTCCTAAGCTCAGTTGGTTCGACTTATGCATTCAGGCTCCAAGATACTTTTGGATTTGCGCCTTTGATAATGTTGATGGTTCGCAAACAAAGAGAACTTTTGAGATGGCAGTCACTTCTTCCTTTTGGTAGTCACAACATTGTGTTGTTCAGGAATTTATTGACTTCTCTGTTTTCATCTTTTTGATATCCCTAACTTTTGCCTGAACTGTTTATTTTTGAGATTACAGTCAGCGGGATGCCTTGATTTTGCCTAAGTCACCTTTTTGATTTTTGACTTAGCAGGCTTTTCTTTGTATATCATTTTTTTTTTTTTTTTTTTTAGATATTGACTGCCTTGTTTAATGATTGATGAACCCTCATTGGCTTTTGATTGGTGTCTCCAACACTTCTTTGATGTGTGCGGATGAACGCTTGTAATTGAAACCTTTGTTGAAAGGCGTATTGAATGATTCTCTTAAAATAGAATGCACAGCTAAATTAACTGAGAACTACCCTGCCCCTGGTTATGATCAAAGGGTTTTGATTAGTACAAGAAAGAAACTTCTACTTCTTAGGCTCAAAAGGGGTTGACGAGGGATTAACATCCTTATGTCTCCACTGTTTAGGAATTGAAACAATGCCTGTACATCGTCAGCATAGTCCGCTCAAAAGCATACTGTATGAGGTTGCGGTATCGTTTTCGTCATCCTCCCTCAAAAGGTATACAGCTTTAGCCGGAGTTGAATATCACAAAAACATATGCAAAGTAAAGACGTAATTTAAAATGAGTGATAGCGAAATAATTTATTCAAGGCAAACATATGCAATGCACTGATGATGATTATTAAAACAGGTAATGTCTATCATAATTAGAATGTTTAAACAAACAGAATAGAAATTGCAAATGAAAGTAAATCTAATGATCTGAAAAGTTCATCCTTCTAGGTATTAATCAATCTTTTTGTGATTAGGCATAGGAGTAGTGATCACCACAGGAGTCTTGGGATGATAGAATTCAATTTCACCAGCATCGATCATGTCTTGAATCTTGTTCTTCAATGGCCAACAATCATTCGTATCATGCCCAGGGCTATTGGAGTGATATGCGCACCTCGCATTGGGCTTATAGCTAGGGGCGGAAGTGTTAGGCTTTACAGGAGGATCCCTTAAAGTAATCAAGTTCTCTCTCAGCAAATGTTGTAATGCCTGAGCCAGTGACATGTTGATCTTTGTAAACTGACGTTTAGATGTATCTGACTTGCGTCTTTGTTGTTGAACTGGTGTAGAGATTAGAATTGTCCCCATAGATTGGTTATGTTCATCGTGATCTTTCTGGTCGTACACAGTGTGAGGTTTCTCCGGAGAGTGGCAGTCAATGGTTTTGTCATCGATTAAGTCTTGGATCTTATTCTTCAGTGTCCAACAGTTATTAGTGTCATGTCCAGGACTATCAGAGTGATACGCACACCTTGCATTAGGATTATAACGAGAAGAGGAAGTACTAGGATTCCTCGGAGGGTCCTTCAAAGTGATTAGCCCTTTCTTCAGCAATTGTTGCAACGCTTCGGCCAGAGTCATATTGATCTTTGCGAATTGGCGCTTAGGTGTATCTGTCTTGTGTCTTTGTTGTTGAACTGGTGTAGGGATTAGAATTGTCCCCACAGGTTGGTTGGGTTCATTGCGACCTTTCCAATTGTACCCAGTATTGGCCATATGAGGTTCCTCAGGTGAGTGGAAGTCAATGGTCTTGTCATCAATGAGGTCTTGGATCTTGTGTTTCAACGGTCCACAATCCTCTGTATCATGACCAGGACTGTTTGAATGATAAGCACATCTTGCATGGTACTTGTACCCAGGAGCGGGATTAGTAGGAAGTGAATATGGAGGCAATAGAGTTATCAAGTTCTGATTGAGCAGTTGTTGCAGAGCTTGAGACAGCGACATATGTAATGGAGTAAATGACCGCTTAGGCTTGGATCTCTGATTATCTTGACCACCTTGATACTTGTATTGATTCTTCTCCTTCTCGATCAGAAGTGCCTTCAATTCTTCTTGCCCCTTGGCCAAGTTAAGGATCATTTCTTGGAATTGGTTGTTCTGAGTTTGGAGATTCTTCACAGATTGTTCGAGATTCATCTTTGTTACTGAAGTAAACAGCACAAAGATGAGGCATTTGATTTTATGAAACCTGCGATGTGATGTTTATGAATGATATGATTATGCATATGCAATGTTTTCAAGAGATTAAAGGACTTTTAACACATATCAAAGGAAAATAAAAAAAGGAATGTTATTAATAATAATAATAATAAGTCTCAGGAGCTCATGGCTTTATATCTTTTTTAGAGTTACATTAAAATATTCTAACAATAAATAACATAATAATAAAAACAAATAGGAAATCAATCTTCGAGTCGGCGCTTTCTCTTCAAACTTCGAACTTCTTCCTTGTGAGCCTTAATCATCTCATTTCTCTCTTGGACAAGTCTATCAATCTCTTGCTCCCATGATTGTATCTGATCGGGAGAGATGAAGTCTTCAATCTTCCATTTGCGGGAGAAGTAATCAAGCATACTATCGCGCTCTTTGGCATTGGCCGCCATTATTGCTTTTTCTTCTTCCACTTCACGTAGGCGTTTTTCCAAGTCAGCTTTTTCTTGTCTTAGGCAAGCAATGGTGGCAGCAAGGTTTTCATTAGGAGCGGGTACATATGGTTCTACTTCCACATGAACAACGGGAGGAGTAATCCTTGGAACTATAGGAGTATCGGATGGATATGGTATGCCATACTTAACCACTCGATCATAAACCCATTTAAAATAAAGATCTGAAGGGATGTGATTCTTCATTCCTAATTCTCTTACTCCTATTTTCTTCACCTTGGTCCAAGCTTTGATGAACAACTTCTTTTTTCCAGTAGGGTCCGTACCATAATCAAAATTTTCTGCACTAAGATATATGGAATGAGGCTTGTCTTTTAGAGCGAAACCAAATTGATGTCGAGCCAGAATAGGATTATAAGTTATTCCCCCTCGAGTACCAAGAAGAGGTACATTCGGGAAATCTCCACAACTATCAAACAAATGAGATCCTTCAAACCCCTTTTGACTCCAAATAACATCGTCGTAGGAAAGCTTTATGATTCTTTGAGCCCAAGTCAAACCTTCTTCATTCTTTATCGTAGAACGGGATAAGTGCGAAATAAACCACTTATGCAATAATGGTGCACATCCAAGAATACAACCTTTGCCTTTAGATGATCGATGATGGATGGAATGCAACAAGTCACCCAATAAAGTAGGAACCGGATTGTTACTAATGAAGATCTTGAGAGCAATCACATCCACAATTTTATCATAGCGAGGGAACAACACTTGTCCATAGATTATGCAAGCAAGAACTTTTTCAAGAGCATCCATACTTGTAGCATTAATCAAAATGTCAGCTTGATTATACAAGAAGTCAATCGGTAAACCAGTATATTCTCCTTTATTCACCCAAACTTTCTTGATTTCTGATCGAGGCAAATGCAATGCAGCAGCAACATCTTCCAACTTAGGAGTCTCTTCTTCACCAGTGTAGGGCATCTGATCAAGTACCGGCAACCCTAAAATAGAAGAGAATTCTTCCAATGTAGGAACCAACTGAAAATCCCTATAAGTGAAGCAATGTAGTAGAGGATCATAAAACCGGATCATGGTGTTGAGGAGTGCTTCATCCACCTTAGTTCGTACCAAACTGATTAGCTTATTAAGAGACTCGGAAAGCACGAGGGAACCAGAGACATTGTCACAAAGCAGCTTCAAAGGTGTAGGCACTCCTTTAAAGCTAAGGCAAAAAGGCTTACGAACTTTAATTTCCATGACCTACAAAACAAATTATGGTTAACAATCCTTTAATCCCTTGAATGGAGTTAGTCATGCTATGTATGGATGATGCATGTATGCATGATACACATACACAAATAAGTCACACAAATCACACAATTTTTGGCTTATGGCTTGCATGGAGTCTGATTAGGTGTCCTTCCCAAGGGCATTTCTATGGATGAGGAGATTTCAGCAACGGGTTCTACCAAGTGACTCAGAATTGTCAGCCCCCTCTAAAGCACCCTCGAACATGGTAAATGCATACCACGCAATGATACTTTAGGAAGAAACCTATCTGAGCTGTAGTATCGGGTAGCGACCATAACTTGGCATGCACCAAGAATAGCCCTCCCACTACGTTCCTAAAAGCCAGGATAGGTTAAGGGTAACTAAAGGTCCTTGAGCTCCGACGCACCCAAAGATACATGCATAAACCTCTCTCATGCAAAAGAGGTACACAATAACCAGTGGAGACCTAACTCAAGCGTGAACTTCATTTTGACCAACCCCAAGCATGCACAAGGGGGGTCTCCATGACTATGCCACTCCTAATCTTAAGTGTTCTTGAATCCGGGAATAGGATTCGTCCTTCAATTTTCCCAAAACGCCCCTGAAAAATAAAACAAACAAAACAAACAATAGAAAACATTTAAGTGAATCCTAAGCTTTTAAGGTAACCCCTCTTTTATCGGTATAAATCCCCAGCAGAGTCGCCAGTTCTGTAATACGGTGAACTGACTTTTATTAATCGGAATGTCGCGGTAAGCAAGAGTCGCCACCGACTTTTATTTTATCCAAACAATATTCGGAAAGGCAAAAAGAAACAAAAAAAAACCTTTTAAAGATATCTAAGTTCGGGGGGTAATTTATGCAAAGGGAAGGTGTAAGGCACCCTCTGCATCCATGGTTTTCCATGGGCTCTTAATTGCTTTGCTTGCTCGTTTGTTTAGAAAATGTAGATGAAAGAGATAGGGACTTTAGCTTGTGAATAAGCGTTGCCCTTTTGAAAAATTATGAGAAAGAATATAATAAAAAGGTTTGAGCATTGCAAGGCAATTAGGGGCAATTACCTTAAACTCAGATGATAGGTCTCTTTTTGCCTTTCAGAATGAAAGGGTCTATCCTTGCCATAAGAGGGCAGGAAGCCTTTCGTTTGGAGGTTGAAGGGTCATCGAAGCATCCTTTGCCATAAGACTGTCCCATGCCATAGAAGGGCAAGTAGTCTAAGGCAAGGACCAGAATAAGCCATTTCGTAGGCAGCCAGAAGATACCTCAGCCTTTTTCCGTAGGCAACTTCCGAGGGTCGAGGTCATTTGTGTATCGAAGGCAGCATCATTTAGGGTCGTGACCTTTTTATCGAGGCAACATGGCTGAGGTATCCTCGTATTCGAGGGACTTGGCTTATTCTGCAAATAACACAAAGGCAACAGGCAGCAGGCAACAGGCAACAGAGAGGTTACCCCAAAAAGGTGCGTGTGTGCAACAATCACGTGATTATATTCAGAAAATTATCTTATAATTAATTATCTACATTGATTTAAGGCTTGCACTCCCTAAGATTACTAACCACACAATAATATAACAATAATAATGGGGAAGGGAAATTGTAACCAGCGGAGGAGAGGGGAATTGAAACCAGCGGGATATAATTAAAGATTAAAACAGAAAATATTAGAGTTAGGGTTTAGGGTTACCAAACTCGTGGCTTTGGCAATTTGACAAACCCTGGAAAAGGCAAACAAAAATAGGGTGAGTGTATGGCTAATTCAAAGGCGAACGGGATTGACCCTAAAATAAAGAATAAATAAATATATATAAAAATAATTAAATAGGTAAGGGTACTTAGCTCGGATTTGATCTGATATGGTTGATAGGACGCTTTAAGGTTAACCCTGAAGAGAGACAAGGCAGAAGAAGATGAAAGCGGAACAAACCCTAATTTTATAAATAAACCAAATAGAACTTAAATTAAATTAAGCAGAGTACTTAACTTCGTATTTTGGATCAGGCGCGTAGTCGGGATTAATCATATTGCTAACTCTGAAAAGGCACAGAAGAAGAAGATTTTAGTGTAGGGCATGATCTTCGTAAATCCTAATTAGGGTACAAATTAAATAAGAAAGTACAAATGATTTAAATTAATTATTGGTCTTGCGACCTAATTAATTTAATCGGGAAAAATTAAGTTGAGAATAAAAATAATTTTTATGAAATTTTTTGGAATTTAAATAAAATAATTATGATTTTTTAAAGATTTAAAGGTAAATTAAAATAAATAAATAAAGTTATTAAACAAGTATATATGAATTTATTAATTAATAAATTAAATAATAAATAAACATATAAAATATTTTTATAAAATTTTTCTATAATTTTTTATATAGTTTTTATATATAAAAATAAATCTAATAAAAAGAAACAAAGTATATATATATTAAAGAAAGAAAAACGTGGCTGTGTAATAAAAAATAAAAAAAATTGAAAAAACCCTTAACTTTCGTTCCAGTGTGGTGCTGCGCGTGGAAGCATGATGCGCCTGCATCCTTATGAGCGTCGGATTGAGTCAAATGATGATCCCGCGGTTGGATCTGGAAGGCGTATCGCACGTGTATGGACTGAGAAGCAGCGGATCCTCTCGTTTTAAAAAAAGGAGCGCGCGCGATTTGGCCAATGGAAGAGCGCCACGTGATCGTCTTCTTCACAAGCAAACCTGCAATATGTTTTTTACAGCGCTAGTTGCAGACACGCTGTAAAAGTCCTTACCTTTTACACCTGCCATTCGCAAAAATCTCGTACACGCATGGAAAGTAAAAAACAAGACCTCTATTCCGCTTGTTTTTTCCATACGAATTCAACGGTAACGGTTTAAGGAACTAATTTCCCCTAATTCGTTAAACCCTAAATCAAAATTTTCGAACCCTAAAGTTGCGATCTAAGGCAAACGCATACGAAAAGCCAATTAACTGTCCAGAATTCATCTACACATCATTACAAACAATAATACATAAACAAATTTCAACATGGATGCATGATATATCATAACCGAATCAATTTGTTTCAAGACATACCGTGGCTAATCGGAGACAAATCAGGGGGTGTTGTTCGCGTGTGAGTGTCCAAATCGCTTCAAGAGACTTCAGAGATTATGTTTGAACCCTTGGATTGGTTGGAATATGCTTCAAACTCCAAAACCGAATGCTATTTTTCTTGGATTTTGTTGACTCGGGTTTGAGGTTTTTGCAGCAGAATTTTTGTGTAAACCTTGTGTATGGAGGGCTTGTGTATTTATAGGGATTGTATTTAGGTCAACAAAACCAAAAGAAATCTTGTTGAATCCAATATTGGTGATTTTGGAAATTTTGGAAAATATTTTGGAAAATATGATTCTAATTCAAGCCAAATCCAATCTTTCTCTACACATTGGCCCTTGCACGAATTTGTTAATGATTATTGCTGATTTTCCTGATTGATCATGATTGGAATGATTGATTACATCAAATCTTTTGAATTTTCCTTGATTTGTTTTGAATTTAAACATTTTAATATGAATAAAAATCCATAATAAAATTAAATTAATTAATTAAATTCGTGGCAATTGGTCTTTGGTCCTGAATGACTTGTGGATCAAGATTGAATCAAAATATCTTGGGCCCATTTGCAAAATATTCAAACTCTTTCATATTTTTCCCTCCAAAATAGTCCAACTTTAGCAAGGCCAATCTCTCTCAATTTTTGAGGTATAGAAGTGTTCTAGGACTTTTTAGAAACCTTAGAGAGTCCTTTATCCAATGCCTTTGGTCTCATATCAAAATCATTTTCCATTTTTATTTTCTGACCTTTTGAAAAACATGTCTTTTTGTTGACTTTTGAAAAGGACCTATAATGTATGAAGCCATATCTCTTAAACCATTGACCTATGGGCTTTGATTCTTGGACCATTGGATAGAGGAATGAATTCCCTTCAAAATGAGCTTTGGTGGGAATTTTTCTGATCAAGTATGAATATTTGGTGAATTTTCAAAGTTTGGTTGACTTTTTCAGTTCATGCCCAAAATAGTAACTTTTGACTTTTGACTTTTCTGATCTTTCCTTGCATCATCATGATCAACCCTTGATCAAATGATGATTTTAGGGTTATGAGGAGGTTGTTGACCAAATATCTTGAACTTTGACTGTATTTTGGCTTGCAATGACTGTTTGGCCCCTGAGAGTCAACTGTTGACCTAATCATGATTTGAGGGACTAAGTTTGCTCTGTTTGACTTGAAACTTTACATGGAGATGTTTTGGGATGTTAGTGACCTTATGGAACCGCCTTGAGCCATTGATTCAATGATTTTCCTCTGAATTATTCAAACCCTAGTTTAGAGTTTCTGTGTAGGAGACTGTGTTTTGGAGCTTTGTGTTTTGAATAGCATGGGCAAATTTTGGGGTATGACAGTAAGTAAATGTTTTAACCTGTCGGTTTTCTAAAAACCCAAGGGAACATTGGAACCTCTATTTTAATTGTATTTTAAATTTGTAAGTAAATGTTCTAACACGTTCTTAATCAAATTCTTGTTGTCCATTTCATGACAATCAACGCTCAAGATATTACCAGTAGTGATCCACCTGAAACATAAATAACTTCCATTATTTAAGCAATAGTCTTTAATATTTGCAATAGTCTTTAAGAGAAAATTATTTATTTATCTAACCCTTTTTTTGTTTTCCAGAATTATCAAAGATTTGAAGATCCAACATCATGAAGAGTTTAAGATTTGCAAGAGTGTTTGCCATGAATAGTTCTCTACGATGGATAGCAAGAGCAAGAGATTATTTGGGTTTAAGATTTGTGTTCTTAAGTATTTATTTGAGCATAAATTATTTTATTTATATAAACATTTTTGTCTAACCCTTTTTTTCTTCAAATATGAAACAAATGCAAGCAAAAGCCATAGAGAATACACTTTTTTAGTTTGGGGAATATCAAGGGATTGAAGATCCAACATATGATCTTCATGGATAATTAATTTTTTTGTGTGTATAAAACACAATATTTTGGATAAACCCTAAAGTTTGTAAACAATTATTTTATTAATATTTTGCGTAAACAATGTAACGAGTTTTATTATAAAAAAACTAATAACCTCTCGGTTTGCTTAATAAACTGAGATAAAAAAGGCAAGAGATTTTGTAAATAATAAAAGTTCAGAAGATGGGGTTCGAACCGATGCGCTAATAAAATTATACCTCGGTGTTTTAAACACCAAGGTGATAAGTCTTTACTTTTTATGACCCTTATATTTAAATATTGATAAGTTTTAAACTCCGATGAGCATAAAATCATATATTTGGATACTAATTTTATTTATCTAACCCTTATTTTGTTTAGCATCCGAATCAAATTAATATAAAGCCATGGAGAATATATTGGCACCCATCATTTGATCCTCACCAAGTTTTAGTGATTCATAGATTTAAAATCCATATCTTCAAGGAATTTATCTAACATCTTTGTGAGTCTTAGCACATGCAACAAGTTTCAATTGAAGTTGATGGGCGAAACAATGCACATAATAAGCAGATGGATTCTCATTTTGGATTAAAGTTCTCAAACCACCAAACTTACCTCTCATATTGCTAGCTTTGTCATACCCTTTCCCCCTAATGCTAGATATACTCACGCCATTAATACACAACAACTTCTCAAGTACCTCCTTAAGTGACTCAACACTTATTTCTTTTACACTTACAATGCTAAGAAACCATTCTTTTACCAAACCTTCATTATTAACATAGCGAACAACAATAGCCATTTGTTCTTTACCAGCAACATCACAAGAAATGACCCCTTAAATAAAGAGTTAAGAGACTCGCCACTCCCTATAAATGGCATGTCACACCTCAAAAAAAACTTAGTAGCTACAATGGATGTCTTTACACGAACACAATATTCGACATTCATTTACTTAGTTTGATTAACAAATGAGGCCTTAATACTTTGGTTTGGGTTCATGAGAGAATAACTCATATGCACATAATCAACATGATTATTTGAATAAGTAGCATGATTAGCCAACCTTTGAGAATTCTTCCAGTCATTGAAACCGTCTCTCACAAAGTGATCCCCTCCATATTTAGAGACATTTTTAAACAAAAAAAACATGGAAAAAAATGCTAGGTCCTTAGATTCACTATAATCAATCCAATCATACAAATCAAATAAAATTTTACAAAATCGACATCATTGTTTTCCTTTATTGACCAAAAGTAAACAAAATTGTGAGGAGGTTGATGATGACCTATTTTAAAATAAGCTTTCCTTACCTCATTTTGGATGTTAGGATGATATCTTGAAATCGGAGGCCTAATTTCTGGATCTCTTTCCAACAATTCATAATCAACAACTATGATACTCTCACTTGGATGTTAAGTTTCTGATGCTTCTAGATTAGCCGAAAATAATTTATGAAAAATTAAGAAAATTAATATTTTATAAAATTAGGTTTTTAGGGTTCAACTAAAAAAAGTGAGAAGAATGAAGGAAATTTGAAATACCCACTTTACTTTTGATTTTTAATCACCCACAATTAAAGACAACCAAGCCAAGTGAACAAATTGGAGAAAAAGAAGGGTTTTTGGATTAGAAAATATGAGAGAAAGAGACAAATATGAGAGATGGAGAAGAAGACAAAAAGAAGTTATTGTGTGAGAGAGAGAGGGAGAAAAATGAGAAGGGATATTGAGAGAGAGAGAGAGAGAGAGAGAGAGAGAGAGAGAGAGAGAGAGAGAGAGAGAGAAGTGACTTGGTGGGTGTTGTTGGTATTTTTTAATTTATATATTAACTTAATAATAATAAAACTAAATATTATATATAATATTAAAAAAAATTGAGAAATTTGGCATGACTATAACCACACCCTGCCTAGTACTGGGTCCGCCCCTGTCTTGTTGTCATGTCACATATGCAAAAGTTAATATTTTCCCCGAAATTTAATGAGAATGACCAACTAGACTAACATAACCGTTTTTAGAAGACTAATAAATAAGATTTATTAGATAAAAGACTAAAGTGAAAATTAAAATTACATTAAAAAATTTGGTCACTAATTAGTTCTAAATGTTTTTGCTTTCTACTAACAAAACAAAATCATATAAGAAAAAATATTAGATCAAACTGTCCTTAAAAGAGCATACTTTATGAGAAAACTTGCATGGATATAAATCTAAATCCTTAGTGTAAGAAACAACCAATAAGAAGAGAGAAAATCTAAAATTTATTTAAAATTTTATTTCTTTTTAATTGGATTTATGGGGGTGGTTGTGATTGAGTAGGATAGAGAAAATTTTATTTTTGTTTTTTAATTAATAAAAATTGTGATTGATTGTTTGTAAAGCTACATGTTATATTTGTGATTTTTTTTACCACTATGCCACAAAAATGAAAACAAAATACCAATATGCCACAAACTGATTTTTTTTCCCAAAGTGCCACCTTTTGCAGTTAGGATTCGTCCATCCATTGGCCGACCTTGTGAAACTTTTTTTCCTAGTTGGGGTTCGGCCATCCCTTGGCCGACCTTTTGAAGGAACCTTTTTCTTCGTTTTGTCTTTATTTATAGTTAATAAATAATTTTTTTGATTTATAAATATTATTAATTAATTATTTTAACTATTAATTGAATTCAATATAATATTTAATTAATATTTTTAATTATATTATAAAAATATAAACAATTTTTTTTTTTATTAAGAGACATAAACAAATTACCAAAAAAAATTATTTTTTCTTTGGCATGACAAAATGTGTTCTAGTGTAACAGCGGGTAGATATTTTGTTTTGACACCCTTTGCCCAGCTTGGGTTCATCGTTTGGTGGAAATTATCTTGGAGGAGATTTGTCGGTTTAAAGATATTCGTTCTGCTGAGATGGACCGTCGTCCATTGCAAATTCTATTAGTTAATCAATTATAGGTGGTAAATTCATAAACTCTTCATCAATGAGTGTAAAGTTGGGGGGTTATTGGGACACGTGCACATAGGTTTCTGGCACAGACTATTAAATGTCTAAAAAATAAGCATTTGTAGCATCATATGTAGATGTGGCTTGAGAGAATGAAGGGGTAAATGTCTGTGGTTGAGACTGGGAGAATGAGTAGTCAAAGTTAGGTTGGGAGGATGATGGGTTAAAGTGATGTTGTTGGGACTGAGATAATGAGTAGTCGAAGTTGGGTCAAGGGATTGGGCTGAATTGTAGTTGCGGTCGAAGTGTCGATTGTTGTTGATATTGTTGTTGATGGTAGTAGTAGTTTGTATGAGGGGTTGGAGTGTGAGGAGTTGATTGTAGAGATGCGGTGGCAATAAATGCATGTTGTCGTGTGCTTAGGGTGTGGTGGTATGTTTATTGGGGGAATGAAGATGTTTGAGTTTGGAATTTTGTTGAATTCATTTGGGGTATTTCTTGATGAAAGGGAGGTGGGTTTGTTTGTTGTGTTGAGGAAGAGGAGGCTGGAGGTGTGAAAACACACATGAAAGGGGGGGTGAACCGGGTTTTAAAAACAAAATATTTTCTTGAAAATTCCCTTTAATAAAACAGTTTTTCTTCACTATTGATAATAAAGTTAAAGATGCAAGAAGGAAAGAACAAGTAGTTTTTATACTAGTTCACTTAAAAAATTACTTGTCAAGAATATTACAATGCAAGCTAAGTGCGAGTGACTCACGTACAATCTCTAAGACACGCTAATCTTAGACTTCTCAAGGATTCTGACCAACTGGTCCCTTAAGGCACAATCCAACAACAATTTGAAAAAGATTTGTATATAATATATTTGCTTCTACGCAAGCTGATAGTAAATAATATTTTAAGAATAATAGACTAAAGAGAGTTAAGAATGCTTATGAACAGTCTTGTAAGAACGCGTGAATTAGCAGCCTTTTCCTTTGGTCTTCAAGCTTATTTATAGCCAACAAAATAATATATCCGTTGTAGGGTATTTTTGGATATCCAGAAAGCTGTCAGCTTGAACAACGTGGGGGACAAGATAGTACAATATGTGCGTCCTTTCATGGTAGTGGAGCGAAACATTTGTTTTGTACCATGTACCATGTACCACGTTAACATTATCTTCTTATCTTCTTGGACTTTAGAGGCTTCTAATGAGCATGAGTTAGAAAAAATAAAATAATCCTTGGGTCATCAGAACTTCAAGTCTTTAGAGTCTTCAAAACTTCATCTTCAGAATCTTCAGCATTTGGTCTTCAATACCCTTTATCTTCAGAAACACAAGTCCTCAGCATCTAGACTGTTCCTTGGAACTTCTGTCTTTAAATCTTCAGAACTTCATTTCTTTGATTGCGTGTCAGAGTCACATCTTCAGAGCCTTCTTAAGATATTTTCTAATGTCAGAAGAACTTGTGTAGCGTAGAAGCGGAACTTGGTCTCTTCTGATGTTTTGATAACGTCTTTCATCAGATTCAGAACCTGTTTGTTAAATACTTAAAATAACAAACATTAGAGTACTAAAATTTTTAATACAAACATACTCATAGTTATCATCAAAACTCAGAGGTATTATTGCAGAACCAAGTCTTGTTCTATCAGAGGCATAATGATATGGATCTGGCATAAACTTTTCTTGAGACATGCATTAATGAAATATTTCCAAACCATTACAAATATTCTTTGTTGTGTTGGAAACTAGTTGCCATGTCCCTAACCAATACAATTTTTTTCTGTTTTTCCACTCGTTGTTATCATTGATGTTCAATTCGGGCCATGCAACATCCCTTGTATCGTTCATATCTTTTTTGTAGTGTTCCCGAAGACATCTCGGTGGAGCAGGGATGGGTTGAGGAAACCCAAACCGAAGTCTGACCTTTTCTGCTTGATGCATTTCCATTGTATAAAAACATATAATAGAAGTTGTCGCACTTCACACCCGACTATCTCATCGAATTCAGGAAGGGTAATCTGGGTAGGGCCTCCACAAAAATTGTTACACAAAACACACTTAGGCATGGTTCGGCCAAGCTTTGGACGACCACCTATAGGTTCGTCCAAGCTTTAGACGACACTAAACTGCATTTCGTCCTTTGTCTGGACGACCCCAAACTGGAACCCTATGATTTCGTCCTTTCTTTGGACGACCCCCACATGTCCATATCTGAGAGCACTTGTTTATATATCCATTCAAATTCAAACCAACTTACATTTACATCCAATAATTATAATTCAATAAAATGGCTCAGAGAAATTTTACTGTAACAATGCATTACAATCGTTTTATCATTAATGATCTAAATAAGGGTTTCTCATTTAGCAATACTGAAATTTTGCGTTCCAAAATACATTGCAACTCCGATTTTATGCATTTGAAGGAGCATATTGAAACAAAATTACAACGTTCCATCCGTGAAATTGTCTATCTACTTCCATTCTTTAATGGAGACGATGGCAACGTTTTTTACGTCATGAAGCCGATTGAGAATGACGATGCAGTCAAAGTGATGTTCGAATGCCACAATTCATTTTCTCCTCTAAACTCGCTTGAGTTATATGTCTGTATTGTCGTTGTTGACCATAATCAAACTCAATAGCCACATTCACATCACTACGGCTTAACTCAACCCACTAATGAGGAACCAACAAAAAACAACGAATTATTCATACAAAATGAAGAAGTGGGTGAATACATTGATGATGAAATCCATGAAGTCCAACATGAAGATCTTTTTGGTGGAAGTGATTTTGATGACAATGATGCAGATATTGTAACACCCGTAATTTCGTAAATTAATTAATTGAATTTTTAATTTAATTATTTGAATTTATTTGATTATTCGATGATTAAATTAAAATTTGGAAGAATTATGAAATAATGAGTTAATGGGCCAGTGTTGTAGTTAGAAAGAGGGAGGGTGTTAAAACTAAGGCCTTACTAAAATTATGTTATATTTTCATAAAACAAGAACTTTGGGAAAAATAGAAACACAAGAGCATTTGGGAGAAGCTGGACACGTAAAGAGCAGAGAAGGAGAAGAGTCAACGAGGAAGAGAGATCTCAAGAATTGGCTAAGGTAAAGGGGGACTCTTCCGATTAACCTCTATTATCGGGTTATAGACGTTAGGACTGAGATTGTATGCTATTGATTTGGTATAGAAATGTATTCTAGGTTGGGGTTTCGGAATTTAGGTTTAATTTTGTAGATTATGTGTAATTACATGTTTGTGATGATTGATGATGTTGGATGTACTGTTTGATTAATGATATAGCATGTATTACCTGTAAATTGATTCTATTTTCGTGTACAGTCAAAATGATTCGATAGGGTTCTGTTGCAGGCTGATGTAACCAGTTACGGTCGGGCTTCTAACCGGTTACAATTTTGTGAAAAAATGGGGTTTTTGGGCTAGTTACAATTTCGTAACCGGTTACAATGTCGTTCGTAACCGGTTACGGTCACGTAAAAATAATAACGAATAGAGTTACATCAAGCGTAACCGGTTACGGTTTCCTTGTAACCGGTTACACTGAAGCTGTTTTTGAAAAATTGTTTTTCGTAACCCGTTACGTGTAACACCCTTCTAAAACCTTGTAACACCCTTCTAAAACCCCCGCGGAAAATATAATAAGATCAGAGTAATTATACAGCAAGGATGCTACAATTAATAAAATAAATAAACTCCAAGTCGTTTGTCATGCTTTATTAGGAATAAACCAAAAATGTCAAAACATATGTTCAGCACAGCGGAAACTCATTCAGCAATGTTATAAAACATCCCCAATAAAATCAACGATACACAATCCAATAATGGCAAAACAGTGTATCCCAAGTAACTATAAGACTATCGATCCCAGTGTTACAAATCAGAGCATGACTCGACACGAACTACGGACTAGCCTACGAGCTATACTCACCCAATCAAGATGCCGCTACTCCTTAATCTGAAATCATCAAAGTAAGGGTGAGTTTCATTCGAATTAATAAGCATTATGCAGTCATAAGCAATAAAATTTCATAGCAATTATCATCCACTCAACCATACATGTATTCGAAATTATTACAACAAGCAAGCATCAATGCATAAGTATCACCTATCACATCGCACAAACATTCAGCCATATCAGGCTATAATGCAATGAATAGACTGACACTATGCATGTGGTACTATACATGGGCTAAACGAATCCAACTGATCTTTTTCATCACCAAGATACAGTCCAACCAACACAAATTCCTCACAATGGGAATTATGCCCACCATTTTGATCCACTTTCATCACCGGGATCAATCACCAAAATGTATGTGAATGAATGCAACGTATAACATGCTTACAACATCTCCCAACCGATGTAATACATCGTCTCATTATCAATCACCAATTCATCACCAATAAGCATGCATATGTTTTAGCATTCGTACAAATATACCACACGCATACATGTAAGACATCACCCAATAAATAATGTAAACACGATATAAAACTCGGACTTTACGTCCATATCACCTATTCATCATATAGGCCATTAACTCAGCTTCGCAATGCCCCAAACGGCACTTAAATCAGACACTCGGATCAAAAGTTATGGGTTTTTAAAATAAAAACAATTTTCTAAAACACACAGTAGAACCCGGTTCCTCCCACACGGGAACCGGTTCCTGACTGCTTCCCATAACTCGTCTCTTATTTTTACTATGGGGAACCGGGTTGTCCCTATCTGGGAACCGGTTCCCAGCAACCCAGAATTCTCACGCCTCTGTTTTTATAAGGGAAAACTGGTTCCTCCCACTCAGGACCCGGTTCCTACGTACCTGCACAGCAAAAATTCATAGTTTGACACCAATATGCTTTACCCCATTCCACCAATTCGGCCACACACGAATATTACTCATAAACATCACCAATTTACACATTATAACACATTTCAACAAGTTTTAAACATCTATTAACAACATATATCATGGTTATTATCAAAATCATGCCAAATTATGAAGATTCATCAAAACCTAACAAAATTCCCAAACCCGACACGATCGATTGAACTAAACGACAATCCTAATCAATTCTACTACCCACAATCACATAAGGATTACTAACCCGGAGAATCCCCCCTTACCTCAGAGTAGAATCTTCGAAGGTCCTCGTCCTCTTTGGCTCTTCTCCTTTTCACGTACTTCTCTGTTCCTCAGACTTCTGCCCTTTTGCCTCTAACCTTCTCTTTTCCCAATTTCCTTTAACGGGGTGTTACAACTCTCCCCCACTAAAAGAGTTTTCCTCCTCGAAAACATACCTCAAACGAAGAGTTCGGGATAAGAGTCCTTCATCTGACTCTCCAGCTCCCACGTAACATTCCCACCTGCGGTTCCTCCCCAAGCCATTCGGACCAAAGCTATTTCTTTACCACGCAGTTGCTTTAACTTCCGATCTTCAATCCTCATAGGCAGAGCCTCAACTGTCATATTATCTCTCACTTGCACATCATCCACTTGGATTACATGAGACGGATCCGCAATGTATTTCCTCAATTGAGACACATGGAATACGTCATGTAGGTTTGCAAGTGTTGTTGGTAAAGCAATACGATAAGCCACCTCTCCTACTCTTTCCATAATCTGAAACGGACCAATAAAACGCGGCGTCAACTTCTTTGACTTTAGTGCTCGACCAACACCCGTCGTAGGGGTTACCCTCAGAAACACATGATCTCCCTCTTGAAATTCAAGTGTCCTCCGCCTCTTATCATGATAGCTTTTCTGACGACTTTGAGAAGCTTTCATCTTCTCCTGAATCATCTTAATCTTTTCTGTCGTCTCTTGAACAATCTCCGGTCCAATCACTGCACTTTCACCAGATTCATACCAACACAATGGTGTCCTACACCTCCTACCATACAAAGCTTCAAATGGAGCCATAATAATACTCGAATGGTAGCTATTGTTGTAAGTAAATTCAATCAACGGCAAATAACTATCCCATGCACCACCTTTTTCCAATACACAAGCACGCAATAGATCTTCCAATGATTGAATCGTCCTTTCAGTTTGACCATCAGTCTGCGGATGATAAGCAGAACTCAACCTCAATTTAGTACCCAAGGCCTTCTGCAACCCTTCCCAGAATCTAGATGTAAATTTTGGATCTCTATCTGACACGATACTCGAAGGAATACCATGCAAACTCACTATTTTCTCAATATACAACTGAGCCAACCTCTCAATGGGGTAATCCATCCTCATCGGTACGAAGTGAGCAGACTTCGTCAGTCTATCCACAATAACCCAAATGGCTTCATAATTTTTAGCTCTCCTTGGGAACCCAGAAACAAAGTCCATGGATATACTATCCCACTTCCATTCAGGAATAAACAAAGGTTGCATAGCTCCATACGGTTTCTGATGTTCGATCTTTGACTTCTGGCAAGTTAAACAGGAATAAACAAATTCAGCTATTTCCTTTTTCATTCCAGACCACCAGAATAACTTCATCAAATCATGGTACATCTTAGTAGCACCAGGGTGAATACTCAATCCGCTACGATGTCCTTCTTCCAAGATACTCTTCCTCAGTTCGGCAACATCAGGAACACAAACACGATCGCCAAATCTCATTATGCCATTCTCGTCAATTCTGAATTCACCTCCTTTTCCTTGGTTAATCAAAGTCAATCTATCAACCAGCTCCACATCATTCTTCTGTCCTTCTCAAATCTCATCAAGAATTCCACTTGTCAGCTTTAGCATACTGTAATACGGTGAACTGACTTTTTTGAAATGTGCGGATAGCAAGAGTCGCCACCAACTTTTATTTTATCCAATTGGAAAGGCTAAAAGAACAGGAAAGACCTTTGAAAGATTTTGAGTTCGGGGAGTAGGTTATACAAAGGGAAGGTTTAAGGCACCCTTTGCATCCATGGTTATCCATGGGCTCTTAATTGCTTGGCTCACTTGTTTGTTTGAATTGTTTGAAAAGTGTCGTGTGTGAATAGTAAAAAGATTTCATTAAGGACTTTAGCTTGTAAATAAGCGTAGCCTTGTTTTGAAATTGTTTTGAAATAGGAGGTGTGAAAAGCATTTGACTTTTGAATTGATTGTGAGCAAGCAATTAAGAACTACCTACCCTAAGTTTGTCTTTCGTGTTCTTTAAGTCTTTCGGGCGAAAGGGTCTATCCATCCCATGAGAGGGCAGGAAGTCTTTCAATTGGATGTGCGGGTCATCGAAGGGTCATCGAGAATAATCGTTCACCACAAGACTGTCCTTACCATAAAGAGGGCAGGTAGTCTAAGGGAAGGATATAATAGTCATTTAGGCAACAATAAGGATACCTTAGCAATCGAAGGGACTATCACCATTTAATCGAAGCAACATCGAGAGACGAGATCATTTTGTTCATAGGCAACTCGAAGGGACTATGATCTTTTATTCCGAGGGACTATGATGATTTGAATTCACAGGCAGCAAGCTAAGGTACCCCTATATTTGGAGGGACTTGACTATATTATCGAGAAGGCAGCATAAGAGGATGTTACCTTAGAGGTGAGTGTGTGTAACAATCACGTGGTTAATTCAGATATATTTAATCTTGGATTAGTGAGCTAAATTCAATTACTTGTTGTCACTCCCTATTTTACTAACCACACAGTTAATATCATGCAGAAAAATAAAGTGCGGAAAGTAAAAATCCTAAGCTATTACAGTTTTAGGGATGGGGATTTACAATAAACACCTGTCGGGGAGTATGCGGAAAGTAAAGTGCGAGGAAATAAAATCCTAATTAACTATTACATCCAAAACCATTGCAACCTATAAATCGTTTCTAAAATAAATAAAAAACGATAAATAAAAACGATAAATAAACAAGCATGCGTCAATCAACGGAATTTGAGATGAGAATCGAATTCGCGAATAAAAAAAATGCAGTTTAGGAAAATCGTGTTTTAAAAAGCCTTATGGCTAAAAAAACCTAAGGATAAAAGCCTAAAACCTTGCCTACAGTTTTGATTAAGGTTTAAAATTATATCAATTTATCTAATAAAACCTAAATCCTAACCTGATTAAGTTATCCTAAGTCTACTGATTAAATTATTAATCCTAAATTGATTAATCAATTAAACCTAAATTAATTAATTACTAAAATTATTAACCCAGAAAAACTTAAATTTAAATTAAAAGGAAAAGTTAATTAAATAAACCTAATGAGTCTAATTAATAAACCTAAATTAAAATAAAAATCTAATTTTAAATTATTAAGTAAAACATAAATTTATCTAAAAACCCTAAATTTCAAATATTAATGATTGTTTTGAAATAAAAGAGTTAAGTTAAAAAGGGGAATATTAAAAAGGTTTGTTTTCTTTTTAGAAAGAAATAAAAAAACAAACATAATTGGAATAAGAAAAATAAAATAAAAAATAACAAAAACCTGGCGCAAGTGATCCTGTGTACGCGCATATGGAAGGTCCACCGTAGGGGAGCACACCTGAGGCGTTGGATTTATTCTCGATGAGATCCTGATGGTGCGTGGATGAGGGTGCAGCTTAGCCATGCTGGGAGTGCAACACCGGATCTGTGGATAGACAAAGGGTAAAAAATAAACTGAAAGACTCCAGGATCGAACCCAGGTCTTGTTAGTGATAGGTTAATAGCCCTTTCCACTATGCTGTACAGATTAGTCATTTAAAAGACACATTCTATAAAATAAATATGAAAAACAACATGCAAAAAGGAAATTCAAACTGCAGTCAAACCGGGCCCACCAGCGTTTATAGGCAACCAATTGGAAGCGGAGATAGGAGTCTTGAGTCTTTGACCAACCAGCAAGGTGGAGACACGCATGTAGAGAGATAATGGATGGTTGACCGGCGAGTAAAAAGCTCACACGCGTACGAATTGATAGCCCCAGGAACTGTTCATCATCTTCAACAATTTACCTGCAGATTTTGTCACGCTTTCACTTGCGAATTCACCTGCGATTTTCATAGATATTCTTGTCCAGATTCAAAACTCGAAAAATACACGTTAGACAAAATCAAAGGGCATCCAGATCCACTAAATGGATGGCTGTGAGTTCGATGGTGTGATTCTTTTTCCTGGAAACGCCCTGCAAATAGAGATTCGAAGGAGAAAAGCTTTGGAGCCCTAGTAATGGTGGATCACCATTCTTGCGTCAACTCTCCGAACCAACGACTCCAATCTCCTCTAACCTATTCCAGCAACTCAAGCACGCGATTAAATTGAATCAAAACGTCACATAATGCAGAAAATAAAGATCAGAACCTGTATGAAGAGGATGAACACATGAATCACGTTCAAGACATCATGACCCTTGGCTCTTGATTCAATCTTGTCTTTTAACACCACAGGGACGAATTTGGATGGCTGGAATGAATTAAAACTTGTTGAGGAGGATGTTTTATCATGCCCTAGTTTCTTGAGTTTTGGAAGGTTTTATTAGGGTTCTTTCTCTCCATTATCTCGTCCCCCATGCTGAATGAATATGTGTATATATATGTGAAAGCATTAGGTCAATGGCTAAGGCAATATATCATGTAATTGGAGAAAAGAATTTGATTGAAAATTTGAATGATTTCTTTCTATTTTTGCCCTCAATCTTCCCTAAACCAAATGCCTTGAATTTCCTTGATTAATGTGATATATTTTGACAATTAATTGAATCAATTCTGAAGCCAAATCAAATCTTCTATTATTTTTATAATTTTATTTGATTAAATTATGATTTTAATGAATAAAATCTATAAAATAATAAATAAAAATAATAAAAATGTAAGAGATATATTCCATGGTCGTGGATGGGCTTAAGATGATATTAGGACCAAAAGAAATCAAGCCCATTTAGAAGAAAAATCATTTTGGACCATATTTCTCTTTGTAACCTCTTGAAAATAAGTGAACTTGTGCACCTTGCCATTTCCTCATTTTTCAACATTTTTTCAATCTCTTGGACTTTTTAGAAACCTTGAAGAGTCCTCTAACCAGTGTCTTTGGTCTCATACCAAAATAGTTTTCCCTGCTCCTTGTATGTTCTTTTGAAAAAGATGTCTTTTGGTTGATTTTCAAAAGGACCTATAATGTTTTAAGTCATATCTCTCAAATGAAGCATTTTTAGACTCGGCATGTGAGAGACAAAGTTGTAGAGAATTCAATTTCCTTCAAGATGAGCTTTGGATGGAAAATTTTTGATGTTCCATGTAGGAGTTATGGCTGGTCAAAGTTCAGTTGACTTTTCCTATGAAACCCTAATTTAGAAACTTTTGGAATTGTTGATTTCTGATCTTTCCTTGATGAACCATGATCAATCCTTGATCAAATGGTGAATGATACTTCAAAATGAGGATGTTAACAAAAAATCGGAAGTTTTGACTGTACTTTGACCACAATTGACTTTTAGGTCAACTAGTCGATTATCAGTCGTTTGGGCCATTGAGTGAGCAATCTTTTGAATCGGAACTTGAAACTTGGCATGAGGACACTTTGAATCATATGAGAGGCCATGTAGTCCACTTGAGGTGTCAGAAGTTCAGATTCCTTGATTAAATCAAAAACCCTAATTCAGAGGCTGTTGTTTAGGAGAGAGACTGCATGCTTCTTTCTTGTGTGTCTTTGAGCATTTGAAAGTCAGATGGATTGAAATATGAATAAATATGTTGGGCAAATTTTGGGGTATGACACATACCCAACTTAATTCTATTCGAAGTGCCTTCACATACCAAACTTAAATCCCGAAATTGCTCAATCAAATCTAGTTCTCGCACCATCAACATAGACATATGCAAGGACTTCCTACTCATAGCGTCAGCAACAACATTCGCCTTACCCGGATGGTAATTCAGCCCAAAATCATAGTCTTTAAGGAACTCTAACCACCTCCTCTGTCTCATATTAAGTTCTTTATGATCAAATAGGTATTTCAGGCTCTTATGATCACTAAACACTTCGAACCGTGAACCATAAAGGTAATGTCTCTATAATTTCAACACAAACACCACTGCTGCCAACTCTAAGTCATGAGTCGGGTAATTCTTCTCATGCACTTTAAGTTGTCTCGACGCATTAGCTACTACCTGTTGGTTCTGCATTAGTACACCTCCAAGTCCCATCAATGAAGCATCACAATACACAACAAAAGATTCTGCCGGGTTCGGCAAACTCAAAATAGGAGCACTAGTCAACCTCTTCTTCAACTCTTGGAATCCTTCTTCGCACTTCGAGTCCCAAATGAACGCTTGACCTTTCCTAGTCAACATCGTCAATGGTAGAGCTAACTTCGAAAATCCTTCTATGAACTTCCGATAGTAACCTGCAAGACCCAGAAAGCTACGAATTTCGGTAACAGACTTCGAGGCTTCCCACTGAGACACTACTTCTACCTTTGCCGGATCTACGGCAATACCGTCCTTAGAAATCACATGGCCAAGAAAACTCACTTCACTTAACCAGAAATCACACTTCGACAATTTGGCATAAAGCTTCTTTTCTTTCAACAGCTCCAGTAAAATTCTGAGATGCTCAGCATGTTCTTCTTCACTTTTGGAATATATCAGAATGTCGTCAATGAACACCACGACAAACTTATCAAGATAAGGATGAAAAATCCTATTCATATATTCCATAAAAACACCAGTTGCGTTAGTAACTCCGAACGGCATCACAGTGTATTCGTAATGACCGTACCTTATTCTGAATGCAGTCTTCTGAATATCATCCGTCTTCACACGAATTTGATGATACCCAGATCTCAAATCAATTTTACTAAACACACTTGCTCCGACCAGCTGATCCATCATATCATCAATCCTCGGCAATGGATATCGATTCTTGATAGTGACTTTATTCAGTTGTCTGTAGTCTACACACAACCTCATAGATCCTTCCTTCTTCTTTACCAATAACACCGGTGCACCCCACGGTGACACACTTGGACGGATGAATTCTTTCTCCAGCAATTCTTCTAATTGACTCTTCAATTCAGTCAATTCAGATGCCGACATTCTATAAGGTGCCATCGACACAAGACTGGTTCAAGGAACCAACTCAATAGCAAAATCTACTTCCCTTTCAGGTGGTAGCTCTCTAACATCTTCTGGAAAAACCTCTGGAAATTCACATACCACTGACAATTCATTACTCACTACTCTTCCTTTCATTTCCATCGACACAATTAACATAAACACGGCTGCCCCGTCTTGAATCACTTCACCCACTTGTCTTGCAGTCATCGCTAACTCCTCGACACTAACCTCTTCAGGAAAGATGACCGTCTTCGTAAAACAATTGATATGAACTCGGTTAAATTGCAACCAGTTCATCCCCAAAATAACGTCAAGTTGTTCAAGTGGAAGGCACACTAAGTCCATTCCAAACTTTCTACCAAATATATCAATAGGACAGTTCAAACATGCAGATGAAGTGGTCACTGAACCCGACGCAGGAGTGTCAATAACCATACTTCCATTTATCTTTGATATCTCTAAATTTAGCCTCTTAGCACAATCCAATGAAATAAACAAGTGAGTCGCACCAGTATCAATAATCGCAATTAAAGGTGTGTTATGTATGAAACACGTACCTTTAATCAGTCTATCCTCTGGAGTAGTTTCTGATCCAGACAGAGCAAAGACTTTTCCTCCAGATTGGTTCTTCTTTGGCTTGGTGCACTGTGTACTGATATGACCCTCTTCGCCACAGCTATAGCAAGTCACAATCTTCATTCTACAGTCAGGAGCAACATGGCCTACTCTGCCACACTTGAAGCACTTCTTCTCTTCGCTCTTGCACTCATTCCTCTTGTGCCCTGGTTCACCACAGTTGTAGCACCTAAAGGGAGCACCAGAATCTCCCCCATTAGGCCTTTTCCAATCACCAGCTTTTGGGTTTCCTCTACCATATGGTTTACCTCTATCCATAGGATTCTTACACTTCCTATCAACTAACTCGCGAGAGTGAGATGATTTCAGCCTAAGATTATCTTCCTCAAAGATCCTGCTACAGTCCACTAAATCAGCAAATCGGCGAATTCTCTGATACCTGATGCCTTGCTTGATCTCGTCTCGCAGGCCATTCTCAAATTTGATACACTTAGAGAATTCCTCAGCTGCATCGTTGGTGTAGTGTATGTAGTACTTAGCCAACTCCACAAATTTGGAAGCGTATTCCGGTACTGTCATACTACCCTGTTTCAGCTCCAAGAACTCGATTTCCTTCCTTCCCCGAACATCTTCAGGAAAGTACTTCCTCAGAAATTCCCTCTTGAATATGGCCCAAGTAATCGCGATCCCATCAGAATCCAATTCAGTCCTAGTAGTAACCCACCAGTCATCGGCATCTTCTTCTAACATGTGAGTGTCGTACCTCACCTTCAGATTTTCTGCACAATCGATCACTTGGAAGATTCTCTCGATCTCCTTCAACCATTTCTGAGCACCATCAGGGTCATGGGTGCCTTTGAACAATGGAGGGTTGTTCCTCTGAAAGCTGTTCAACTGCCTGTCAGCACCAGTCACAGCTCCATTGGCATTCCCTCCCAGTACACCAGCAATCATGCCCAGAGCCTCTGTAATAGCGTCATCGTTCCATCCACCTCTTCCATCCATTGTTCTGCTAATTCACAAAACAATCTCGTTAGAACAAAAGTATCGACAGTGTCTACCTTACACTAGTCGCATACAAGGGAATACTGACACTAAGACTCTGACTCTAACGACCGACTATGCTCTGATACCACTATTGTAACACCCTTCTAAAACCCCCGCGGAAAATATAATAAGATCAGAGTAATTATACAGCAAGGATGCTACAATTAATAAAATAAATAAACTCCAAGTTGTTTGTCATGCTTTATTAGGAATAAACCAAAAATGTCAAAACATATGTTCGGCACAGCGGAAACTCATTCAAGAATGTTATAAAACATCCCCAATAAAATCAATGATACATAATCCAATAATGGCAAAACAGTGTATCCCAAGTAACTCTAAGACTATCGATCCCAGTGTTACAAATCAGAGCATGACTCGACACAAACTACGGACTAGCCTACGAGCTATCCTCACCCAATCAAGATGCCGCTACTCCTTAATCTGAAATCATCAAAGTAAGGGTGAGTTTCATTCGAATTAATAAGCATTATGCAGTCATAAGCAATAAAATTTCATAGCAATTATCATCCACTCAACCATACATGTATTCGAAATTATTACAACAAGCAAGCATCAATGCATAAGTATCACATATCGCATCGCACAAACATTCAGCTATATCAGGCTATAATGCAATAAATGGACTGACACTATGCATGTGGCACCATACATGGGCTAAACCCATCCAACTGATCTTTTTCATCACCAAGATACAGTCCAACCAGCACAAATTCCTCACAATGGGAATTATGCCCACCATTTTGATCCACTTTCATCACCGGGATCCATCACCAAAATGTATGCGAATGAATGCAACGTATAACATGCTTACAACATCACCCAACCGATGTAATACATCGTCTCATTATCAATCACCAATTCATCACCAGTAAGCATGCATATGTTTTAGCATTCATACAAATATATCACACGCATACATGTAAGACATCACCCAATAAATAATGTAAACACGATATAAAACTCGGACTTTACGTCCATATCACCTATTCATCATATACGCCATTAACTCAGGTTCGCAATGCCCCAAACGGCACTTAAATCAGACACTCGGATCAAAAGTTATGGGTTTTTAAAATAAAAACAATTTTCTAAAACACACAGTAGAACCCGGTTCCTCCCACACGGGAACCGGTTCCTGACTGCTTCCCATAACTCGTCTCTGATTTTTACTATGGGGAACCGGGTTGTCCCTATCTGGGAACCGGTTCACAGCAACCCAGAATTCTCACGCCTCTGTTTTTATAAGGGGAAACCTGTTCCTCCCACACAGGAACCGGTTCCTACGTACCTGCACAGCAAAAATTCATAGTTTGACAGCAATATGCTTTACCCCATTCCACCAGTTCGGCCACACACGAATATTACTCACAAAATTCACCAATTTACACATTATAACACATTTCAACAAGTTTTAAACATCTATTAACAACATATATCATGGTTATTATCAAAATCATGCCAAATTATGAAGATTCATCAAAACCTAACAAAATTCCCAAACCCGACACGTTCGATTGAACTAAACGACAATCCTAATCAATTTTACTACCCACAATCACATAAGGATTACTAACCCGGAGAATCCCCCCTTACCTCAGAGTCGAATCTTCGAAGGTCCTCGTCCTCTTTGGCTCTTATCCTTTTCACGTACTTCTCTGTTCCTCAGACTTCTGCCCTTCTGCCTCTAACCTTCTCTTTTCCCAATTTCCTTTATTTTTATGAAAAATAGAATTATCTTAATAGACTTACATAGTTAACACCCCCCTTCTGCTAACTACCACACTAAGCCCAATGCCAATATTTCATCATTTTCCAAATAATTCCCAAAAATATTAATTCCAATAATCTAATTAAAAACTTAATTAAATTAATAAACAAGAATTAACGGGGTGTTACAACTCTCCCCCACTAAAAGAGTTTTCATCCTCGAAAACATACCTCAAATGAAGAGTTCGGGATAAGAGTCCTTCATCTGACTCTCCAGCTCCCACGTAACATTCCCACCTGCGGTTACTCCCCAAGCCACTCGGACCAAAGCTATTTCTTTACCACGCAGTTGCTTTAACTTCCGATCTTCAATCCTCATAGGCAGAGCCTCAACTGTCATATTATCTCTCACTTGCACATCATCCACTTGGATTACATGAGACGGATCCGCAATGTATTTCCTCAATTGAGACACATGGAATACGTCATGTAGGTTTGCAAGTGTTGTTGGTAAAGCAATACGATAAGCCACCTCTCCTACGCTTTCCGTAATCTGAAACGGACCAATAAAACGCGGCGTTAACTTCTTTGACTTTAGTGCTCGACCAACACCCGTCGTAGGGGTTACCCTCATAAACACATGATCTCCCTCTTGAAATTCAAGTGTCCTCCGCCTCTTATCATGATAGCTTTTCTGACGACTTTGAGAAGCTTTCATCTTCTCCTGAATCATCTTAATCTTTTCTGTCGTCTCTTGAACAATCTCCGGTCCAATCACTGCACTTTCACCAGATTCATACTAACACAATTGTGTCCTACACCTCCTACCATACAAAGCTTCAAATGGAGCCATACCAATACTCGAATGGTAGCTATTGTTGTAAGTAAATTCAATCAACGGCAAATAATTATCCCATGCACCACCTTTTTCCAATACACAAGCACGCAATAGATCTTCCAATGATTGAATCGTCCTTTCAGTTTGACCATCAGTCTGCGGATGATAAGCAGAACTCAACCTCAATTTAGTACCCAAGGCCTTCTGCAACCCTTCCCAGAATCTAGATGTAAATCTTGGATCTCTATTTGACACGATACTCGAAGGAATACCATGCAAACACACTATTTTCTCAATATACAACTGAGCCAACCTCTCCATGGGGTAATCCATCCTCATCGGTACGAAGTGAGCAGACTTTGTCAGTCTATCCACAATAACCTAAATGGCTTCATAGTTTTTAGCTGTCCTTGGCAACCCAGAAACAAAGTCCATGGATATACTATCCCACTTCCATTCAGGAATAAACAAAGGTTGCATAGCTCCATACGGTTTCTGATGTTCGATCTTTGACTTCTGGCAAGTCAAACAGGAATAAACAAATTCAGCTATTTCCTTTTTCATTCCAGACCACTAGAATAACTTCTTCAAATCGTGGTACATCTAAGTAGCACCAGGGTGAATACTCAATCCGCTACGATGTCCTTCTTCCAAGATACTCTTCCTCAGTTCGGCAACATCAGGAACACAAACACGGTCGCCAAATCTCATTATGCCATTCTCGTCAATTCTGAATTCACCTCCTTTTCCTTGGTTAATCAAAGTCAATCTATCAACCAACTCCACATCATTCTTCTGTCCTTCTCTAATCTCATCAAGAATTCCACTTGTCAGCTTTAGCATACCCAACTTAATGCTATTCGAAGTGCCTTCACATACCAAACTTAAATCCCGAAATTGCTCAATCAAATCTAGTTCTCGCACCATCAACATAGACATATGCAAAGACTTCCTACTCATAGCGTCAGCAACAACATTCGCCTTACCCGGATGGTAATTCAGCCCAAAATCATAGTCTTTAAGGAACTATAACCACCTCCTCTGTCTCATATTAAGTTCTTTCTGATCAAATAGGTATTCCGGGCTCTTATGATCACTAAACACTTCGAACCGTGAACCATAAAGGTAATGTCTCTATAATTTCAACACAAACACCACTGCTGCCACCTCTAAGTCATGAGCCGGGTAATTCTTCTCATGCACTTTAAGTTATCTCGACGCATAAGCTACTACCTGTTGGTTCTGCATTAGTACACCTCCAAGTCCCATCAATGAAGCATCACAATACACAACAAAAGATTCTGCCGGGTTCGGCAAACTCAAAATAGGAGCACTAGTCAACCTCTTCTTCAACTCTTGGAATCCATCTTCGCACTTCGAGTCCCAAATGAACGCTTGACCTTTCCTAGTCAACTTCGTCAATGGTAGAGCTAACTTCGAAAATCCTTCTATGAACTTCCGATAGTAACCTGCAAGACCCAGAAAGCTACGAATTTTGGTAACAGACTTCGGGGCTTCCCACTGAGACACTGCTTTTACCTTTGCCGGATCTACGGCAATACCTTCCTTAGAAATCACATGGCCAAGAAAACTCACTTCATTTAACCAGAAATCATACTTCGACAATTTGGTATAAAGCTTCTTTTCTTTCAACAGCTCCAGTACAATTCTGAGATGCTCGGCATGTTCTTCTTCACTTTTGGAATATATCAGAATGTCGTCAATGAAAACCACAAAAAACTTATCAAGATAAGGATGAAAAATCCTATTCATATATTCCATAAAAACACCAGTTGCGTTAGTAACTCCGAACGACATCACAGTGTATTCGTAATGACCGTACCTTGTTCTGAATCCAGTCTTCTGAATATCATCCGTCTTCACACGAATTTGATGATACCCAGATCTCAAATCAATTTTACTAAACACACTTGCTCCGACCAGCTGATCCATCATATCATCAATCCTCGGCAATGGATATCGATTCTTGATAGTGACTTTATTCAGTTGTCTGTAGTCTACACACAACCTCATAGATCCTTCCTTCTTCTTTACCAATAACACCGGTGCACCCCACGGTGACACACTTGGACGGATGAATTCTTTCTCCAGCAATTCTTCTAATTGACTCTTCAATTCAGTCAATTCAGATGCCGACATTCTATAAGGTGCCATCGACACAAGACTGGTTCAAGGAACCAACTCAATAGCAAAATCTACTTCCCTTTCAGGTGGTAGCTCTCTAACATCTTCTGGAAAAACCTCTGGAAATTCACATACCACTGACAATTCATTACTCACTACTCTTCCTTTCATTTCCATCGACACAATTAACATAAACACGGCTGCCCCGTCTTGAATCACTTCACCCACTTGTCTTGCAGTCATCGCTAACTCCTCGACACTAACCTCTTCAGGAAAGATGACCGTCTTCGTAAAACAATTGATATGAACTCGGTTAAATTGCAACCAGTTCATCCCCAAAATAACGTCAAGTTGTTCAAGTGGAAGGCACACTAAGTCCATTCCAAACTTTCTACCAAATATATCAATAGGACAGTTCAAACATGCAGATGAAGTGGTCACTGAACCCGACGCAGGAGTGTCAATAACCATACTTCCATTTATCTTTGATATCTCTAAATTTAGCCTCTTAGCACAATCCAATGAAATAAACGAGTGAATCGCACCAGTATCAATAATCGCAATTAAAGGTGTGTTATGTATGAAACACGTACCTTTAGTCAGTCTATCCTCTGGAGTAGTTTCTGATCCAGACAGAGCAAAGACTTTTCCTCCAGATTGGTTCTTCTTTGGCTTGGTGCACTGTGTACTGATATGACCCTCTTCGCCACAGCTATAGCAAGTCACGGTCTTCATTATACAGTCAGGAGCAACATGGCCTACTCTGCCACACTTGAAGCACTTCTTCTCTTCGCTCTTGCACTCATTCCTCTTGTGCCCTGTGTAACACCCTTCTAAACCCCGCGGAAAATTTAATTAAAATTCAGAGTAAAACATAAAAAGGGTATTACAACTTCAAAATATTCAAACATTAAGCCATGTCATGCCTTCTGAGGAACTTCAAAACACATTAATCAGTAATCATGTTAACACAGCGGAATTTATCTCAAACTGAATAAATATACAACATCGGGATTCACATCCAAATTCACCGATCCAAACCAACAAAACATTATTCTACATAAGAAATAATTCATCAATCAAATACTAAAACAGACGTTCCCCCCAGTGTTATAAGACCAGAGCATGACACCGACACAACCGTACTAACGAAGTAACTCTACGAGTTATCCTCACCCAGCACAAGCCGCTAATCTTTAATCTGAAAAGTAATCAACAGTAAGGGTGAGTTTCATTCGCATTAACAAATGTTATAGGAATATAAACAATACAACTTCATCCATACATTATTCACCCAAATCAATTATATTCAGATAGCATAGCAACATTGATCAATACAATCATCCATATCAATGCACACAAATTATAACATTGGACAACTTCCATTCATGTTATAATTATACACAACAACCTAATGCAATGGAACTAAATGCATGTGGTACCAAACATGGGATAACCCATCTCACCGATCCACCACCATAAAGATTCGGCTACTTCTCTCACTAATTCCACACAATGGGAATTAGCTACCGCTGTCCCACCACCATAAAGGATACAGCCCACAACATGATTATGAAATGCATGCATCACATACAGCATGCTAATCATCAACACCAATCAACCGAATAATCATAATCATCAACCAATGCAACAACAATAGCCACACACAGGTATGCTATTTTTCAACCATCTCAAACATACATTTTACATCAACAATACATGTATATTATTCACCAATCACAACCACTACGATTCATAATCATTTATCCACAACATACAAGCATAATAATATCACAACCTTTTGATATTCACCACGACATAATACATTTAACACAACAATATATTATCACCTCAGCAATCATACTAGCTAAAACACCGCATAGCATGTTCGTACTGACACTCAACCTACCACCAAATACAAATTCTCAAAACCAAACAAAATGATTTTAAGTTATAACTCCCTAATATACTTCATAAAATAGGGGATTAATTCATCTAACGGGTCCTCGAAACGGTGTACAAAAAGGATTAACGGTTTAAAAGTTACGGATATTTAAAATAAGTATTTTTCCAAAAAGCTTCAGTGGTAACCGGTTACTCCAATTCAAGTAACCGGTTACTACCTTACGGAGTAACCAACGAGTCTATTCGTAACAGCGGTAACCGGTTACCTCAAAACCAGTAACCGGTTACTGCCTCCCAGCAGAACCACAGAACACAAATTTCAACAGTGGTAACTGGTTACCCCAATTCCAGTAACCGGTTACTTCACAACGAATAGGCCATCTCAGTGACGTAACCTCGGGTAATCGGTTACCACTCCCCAGGTAACCGGTTACCTCGTACCAGAAACCCCAAAACTCCATTTTTCAGCACCTGCAACAATTCCAATCCATACCAGAACGTACCACCATGTATTGCAACATCAAACAGCACCAACAAACACGAAAATACACATTTACACATACTTCTAATCATGCTTTAACATCATTATTCAACACCAAACATCATTCACAACATAAATTGAACCAAAGTTCTATAAACCCCAAAACCCCAAACACCGACACATAATCCAATTCAGAATCCTAACATACGAAATCAATCGAATCATTCATAATACCCATAATAGAGGTTAATGAGAAGAATCCCCCCTTACCTCGATGTCGAATTCTTGGATGCTCTTGCTCTTCGCACTTGCCCTTCTCCCAATTTCACGTTCAATCTTCTCTTCTCCTTTTTGGTTCTATTTTCACAAATCCTTCTTTCTCTATTTTATGAAAATAGTTTATTATTAGCAATGGGCTTCACAACTGACACCCCCCTCCTACTAAAAGCGACACTGGCCCATTAGCCTTATTTTCCATAATTCTCCAATAAATCCAATAAAATGCCAAATAATTCCAATAAATAATTTAATTTCAATTTAAATTAATTAAGGGAAAACATGGGGTGTCACACCCTGGTTCACCACAGTTGTAGCACCTAAAGGGAGCACCAGAATCTCCCCCATTAGGCCTTTTCCAATCACCAGCTTTTGGGTTTCCTCTACCATATGGTTTACCTCTATCCATAGGATTCTTACCCTTCTTATCAACTAACTCGCGAGAGTGAGATGATTTCAGCCTAAGATTATCTTCCTCAAAGATCCTGCTACAGTCCACTAAATCAGCAAATCGGCGAATTCTCTGATACCTGATGCCTTGCTTGATCTCGTCTCGCAGGCCATTCTCAAATTTGATACACTTAGAGAATTCCCCAGCTGCATCGTTGTTGTAGTGTATGTAGTAATTAGCCAACTCCACAAATTTGGAAGCGTATTCCGGTACTGTCATACTACCCTGTTTCAGCTCCAAGAACTCGATTTCCTTCCTTCCCCGAACATCTTCAAGAAAGTACTTCCCAAGAAATTCCCTCTTGAATATGGCCCAAGTAATCGCGATCCCATCAGAATCTAATTCAGTCCTAGTAGTAACCCACCAGTCATCGGCTTCTTCTGATAACATGTGAGTGTCGTACCTTACCTTCAGATTTTCTGCACAATCGATCACTCGGAAGATTCTCTCGATCTCCTTCAACCATTTCTGAGCACCATCAGGGTTATGGGTGCCTTTAAACAGTGGAGGGTTGTTCCTCTGAAAGCTGTTCAACTGCCTGTCAGCACCAATCACAGCTCCATTGGCATTCCCTCCCAGTACACTAGCAATCATGCCCAGAGCCTCTGCAATAACGTCATCTTTCCTTCCACCTCTTCCAGCCATTGTTCTGTTAATTCACAAAACAATCTCGTTAGAACAAAAGTATCGACAGTGTCTACCTTACACTAGTCGCATACAAGGGAATACTGACACTAAGACTCTGACTCTAACGACCGACTATGCTCTGATACCACTATTGTAACATCCTTCTAAAACCCCTGCGGAAAATATAATAAGATCAGAGTAATTATACAGCAAGGATGCTACAATTAATAAAATAAATAAACTCCAAGTCGTTTGTCATGCTTTATTAGGAATAAACCAAAAATGTCAAAACATATGTTCGGCACAGCGCAAACTCATTCAACAATGTTATAAAAGATCCCCAATAAAATCAACGATACATAATCCAATAATGGCAAAACAATGTATCGCAAGTAACTCTAAGACTATCGATCCTAGTGTTACAAATCAGAGCATGACTCGACACGAACTACGGACTAGCCTTCGAGCTATCCTCACCCAATCAAGATGCCGCTACTCCTTAATCTGAAATCATCAAAGTAAGGGTAAGTTTCATTCGAATTAATAAGCATTATGCAGTCATAATCAATAAAATTTCATAGCAATTATCATCCACTCAACCATACATGTATTCGAAATTATTACAACAAGCAAGCATCAATGCATAAGTATCACCTATCACATCGCACAAACATTCAGCTATATCAGGCTATAATGCAATGAATGGACTGACACTATGCATGTGGTACCATACATGGGCTAAACCCATCCAACTGATCTTTTTCATCACCAAGATACAGTCCAACCAGCACAAATTCCTCACAATGGGAATTATGCCCACCATTTTGATCCACTTTCATCACCGGGATCCATCACCAAAATGTATGCGAATGAACGCAACGTATAACATGCTTACAACATCAACCAACCAATGTAATACATCGTCTCATTATCAATCACCAATTCATCACCAATAAGCATGCATATGTTTTAGCATTCATACAAATATATCACACGCATACAGGTAAGACATCACCCAATAAATAATGTAAACACGATATAAAACTCGGACTTTACGTCCATATCACCTATTCATCATATAGGCCATTAACTCAGCTTCGCAATGCCCCAAACGGCACTTAAATCAGACACTCGGATCAAAAGTTATGGGTTTTTAAAATAAAAACAATTTTCTAAAACACACAGTAGAACCCGGTTCCTCCCACTCGGGAACCGGTTCCTGACTGCTTCCCATAACTCGTCTCTGATTTTTACTATAGGGAACCGGGTTGTCCCTATCTGGGAACCGGTTCCCAGCAACCCAGAATTCTCACGCCTCTGTTTTTATAAGGGGAAACAGGTTCCTCCCACACAGAAACCGGTTCCTACGTACCTGCACAGCAAAAATTCATAGTTTGACAGCAATATGCTTTACCCCATTCCACCAATTCGGCCATACACGAATATTACTCAAAAACATCACCAATTTACACATTATAACACATTTCAACAAGTTTTACACATTTATTAACAACATATATCATGGTTATTATCAAAATCATGCCAAATTATGAAGATTCATCAAAACCTAACAAAATTCCCAAACCCGACACATTCGATTTAACTAAACGACAATCCTAATCAATTCTACTACCCACAATCACATAAGGATTACTAACCCGAAGAATCCCCCTTACCTCAGAGTCGGATCTTCGAAGGTCCTCGTCTTCTTTGGCTCTTCTCCTTTTCACGTACTTCTCTATTCCTCAGACTTCTGCCCTTTTGCCTCTAACCTCCTCTTTTCCCAATTTCCTTTATTTTTATGAAAAATAGAATTATCTTAATAGGCTTACATAGTTAACACCCCCCTTCTGCTAACTACCACACTAAGCCCAATGCCAATATTTCATCATTTTCCAAATAATTCCCAAAAATATTAATTCCAATAATTTAATTAAAAACTTAATTAAATTAATAAACAAGAATTAACGGGGTGTTACATTACGCTTTTTCTGTAACCCGTTACGCTGTAGCTTTTGTGAAAAATAATTATTTTCAAAAAATTCATATCTTTTGAACTGTAAGTCCGTTTTGGGCGTTGAGTCAATAATTTTATTTCCTATATATCTAAACAATTCAAAGAGCAGTAGCTCATTCTTATTTTATACAACCGGTATTTCCGAAATGGTGAATTGTGATGGATGCGTTATACGTGATATTGTGATGATGTAAATCCCCTATTGTTGTTGTGTTGGTTTGATGTACTTGGTATATGATTGTGAAAGGCGTTAGTGTCGGATGTACTGTGTGATGAGTTGAATTATGATAATGTTGTTCATATGATTGAAGTGGTGATTAGCATGTGATAGATGCTGCATGCATTTCTTAATCATATGGTGGTTGAATCCCACTGTAGATGGATCAGTGGTCGCTGATTCCCATTGTGTGGAACTAGTGAGTGGAAGTAGCCGTATCCTTGATGATGGTGGATCGGTGAGATAGGTGAAACTCATGATTGGTACCACATGCATATAGTTGCGTTGCATTAGGTGTATGAACTATTATAACATGAATGGAAGGTTGTCCATTGTTATAATGTTGTGTGTTTGATTTACTGTTGTTTTGTGGATGTGCATATAATCTGAATGTATTTTCTATTGGGTGAATATTATACTGTTGATAATCTATCGTTTATGAGCTGATAACATTGTTTAATAGCGAATAAGACTCACCCTTACATTCGATCATTTTTCAGATTGAAGTATAGCCGTGCTTGATTTGGTGAGGATAGCTTGTAGGCTGTCTCGATAGTTAGACTCGTGTCATGCTCTGGTCTTGTAACACTGCGGAATGTTTGCGTTTTAGAGTTGGATAATAACTCTCGTTTTGGTTTTATTGTTGAATAATGTTGTGCATGCCTTGAATGTGGTAGACGATGGTTTTAAGTATTCAACTGATGAAGTATTCCACTGTGTTTTAAACATGTTTTTAATTGTTTATGTTCCTCGGAATAGCATGACAGACGTCTTATTTTATATGAAGTAATTGTAACGCTCTTAATTGCATGTTTACTTTGAAAGTATTATATAATTTATCGGGGGTTTAGAAGGGTGTTACAGATATTGTTATGTCATCGTAGACTATTAATGCACAACTGATTAGTATGTACACTCCACCGGTGCACTTGTGAAATATATTGTTAGAGGTTGCACAATCTGACTCAATATTTGGAAACTACACCCAAATCCATACTAGTGATGAGTCACACGTGGGAATCGAGTTTGAAAACAAGGAGGCGTGTGTTGTTACAATATAACATTGGCATATCACCAACAAGCTTGACTACTTGGTGTATAAATTTGACAACAAAAGGTACGTAATCAAATACAGGATTCCAGATTTCCCATTCAAATGTAGAGCTTCAATTTGCAAGAAGAACTAAAAGTGGATGATCGGTAAGCTTCGTGGACCACATGTATGCATGACGTCTTCAATGTCACAAGACCATAAACAACTGAATTCAGAAATGACCAGTCATTGCATCAGGGATCTCGTTAACAGTGATCCATCGCTTAAGGTAAAGGTTATAATTGCTCATATTACAAGAAATTATGGGTATAAAATTTTGTACAGGGAAGTGTGGATTCCAGAGATAAAGACCATAGAACCCCTGTATGGAATTTTGGAGACGTCTTACAATGACCTTCCACCATGGTGTTAGAACAAGATTTGTTCTGATCAATATTCTTAGTTTTGATGATAACAAGGATATGAATTTTGTGTGAGATAATGTGGTACTCTAATACATTGCAATTTCCTTTTTAGGAAATATATAAAGAGTATGCACAAATCAGCGCTCAGAAGCTTTGACTCAGAAGGTTCAGCATGCAACATCAGAACATGGTCTGGCAAGACATTAGAAGATGGTCAAGGCAGAATCAGAACATGGGTCTATGGAAGCATCAGAAGAACTTGAGATCAGAAGCAGAAGCACTGAAGTTCTCATGGTATCACGCTCAGAAGCACTTCAAGGTCAGAAGACAAGAAGATGCTATGCACCAAGCTGTTTGACTCTGATAATATTCAAACGTTGTATACACAAACATCAGATCAGAAGAAAGTACAGGTGGCAGGCTACGCTGACTGACAAAAGGAACGTTGGAAGCTATTAAAGGCAACGTCAGTAGACACAGCGTGAACAAGGCTCGAGGTAGTTGACAAAAGCGTGAAACATTAAATGCAATGCTGTACGGAATACGCAAAGCATTAAATGCTCCCAACGGTCATCTTCTCAAAGTGCCTATAAATATGAAGTTCTGATGAGAAGCAAGGTTAAACAATTCTGAAAGAACTTACTCTGAAAAACTTGCTGAAACGCTGTTCAACTCAAAGCTCAAAAACTTCATCTTCATCAAAGCTCACTACATTGCTGTTGTAATATATTAGTGAGATTAAGCTTAAACGTTAAGAGAAATATCACTGTTGTGATTATAGCTTTTCAGAAGCATTTGTAATACTCTTAGAATTGATTACATTAATTTGTAAGTAACTAGAGTGATCAAGTGTTGATCAGGATACTCTAGGAAGTCTTAGCTTGTGTCTAAGCAGTTGTAATTAGAGTGATCACGTGGTGGTCAGGATACTCTAAGAAAGTCTTAGCTTGTGTCTAAGCATTTGTTCCTAGAGTGATCAGGTTGTGATCAGGATACTCTAGAAGACTTAGTCGTGGGCTAAGTGGAAAACCATTGTAATCTGTTGCGATTAGTGGATTAAATCCTCAGGTGAGGTAAATCACTCCGTGGGGGTGGACTGGAGTAGTTTAGTTAACAACGAACCAGGATAAAAATAACTGTGCAAATTGTTTTTATCGTTCAAGTTTTTAGACTACACTTATTCAAACCCCCCCTTTCTAAGTGTTTTTATATCCTTCAATTGGTATCAGAGCGCCGATTCTAAGGTGCAAGCACTTAACCGTGTTTAGAAAAGATTCAGGAAGAGAAAAACGCTTTAGTTAAAGATGGCTGGTGAAATTCCAACAAATACATCTGCATCTACATCTGGCTCTGCTGAGCAATACAATGGTAACAACGGTTATACTAGACCACCAGTATTTGATGGTGAAAACTTTGAATACTGGAAAGATAAACTGGAAAGTTACTTTCTTGGTCTAGATGGTGAATTATGGGATCTTCTGATGGATGGTTACAAACATCCAGTGAAAGCCAGTGGCGTAAGGCTTACAAGGCAAGAAATGGATGATGATCAGAAGAAGCTTTTCAAGAATCATCATAAATGTAGGACTGTTTTGCTGAATGCTATCTCTCATGCTGAGTATGAGAAGATATCTAACAGGGAAACTGCCCATGATTTATATGAGTCATTGAAAATGACCCATGAGGGAAATGCTCAAGTCAAGGAGACTAAAGCTCTTGCTCTAATCCAGAAATATGAAGCCTTCAAGATGGAGGATGATGAAGATATTGAGAAGATATTCTCAAGATTTCAAACTCTAACTGCTGGATTGAGAGTTCTGGATAAAGGCTACACCAAGGCTGATCATGTAAAGAAGATCATCAGAAGCTTGCCCAGAAGATGGGACCCAATGGTGAGTGCATTCAAGATTGCGAAGAATCTGAATGAAGTTTCTTTGGAAGAGCTGATCAGTGCCCTGAGGAGTCATGAGATTGAACTTGACACAAATGAACCTCAGAAGAAAGGTAAGTCTATTGCATTAAAATCTAATTTTAAAAAATGCACTAACGCTTTTCAGGCTGAAGAAGAAGATTCTGAAGAATCATAATCAGAAGAAGAAGAAGATGAACTGTCCATGATTTCCAGAAGAGTCAATCAACTCTGGAAAAGCAAGCAAAGGAGGTTCAGGAGCTTCAAAAGCTCAAAGAAGCCTGAAAGAGGAGAATCTTCTGGTGACAGAAGATCTGACAAGAAGAAGGCTGTCTGCTATGAGTGCAATGAGCCTGGATATTACAAGAATGAGTGTCCAAAACTTCAGAAGGAGAACCCCAAGAAGAAGTTTCATAAGAAGAAAGGTCTTATGGCAACATGGGATGATTCTGAATCAGAATCAGACTCTGAAGGAGAGCAAGCCAACTTCGCGCTGATGGCTACAGAAGATGATGGATCAGAATCTACATCAGAATCAGATTCTGAAGAGGTATTTTCAGAACTATCTAGAGAAGAGTTAGTTTCCAGTTTAACAGAACTTCTGGAACTCAAGGCTCATCTTAGTATCAAATACAAAAAGCTGAAAAAGCAGTTTGAATTTGAAACTAAGAAGCTGGAATTGGAAAATTCTGAACTGAAGGAAAAAGTTTTAAATCTATCCAAAGATAGTGGATCTCCTTCTGAAACAGAAAAATCCATTCCTAGCATGAATCATATTCTGAAAGAATATGACTCGAGCTTCAGAAAGTTCTTATCTAGAAGTATTGGCAGAAGTCATCTTGCTTCTATGATATATGGTGTTTCTGGAAACAGAAGGTTTGGTTTTGGCTATGAGGGTGATACCTCACATAAATTTGAACCTGTTGATGATCTGAAGATCACATACAAGCCATTGTATGATCAGTTCAAATATGGCCATGCTCATGATATTAGGCTCACTTCACATGCACAGAAGTTTAACACTGTTCACACCAAGAATCATGTGACAAATCCTAAGAAATATCATGCTGACAAACCTAAAGAATATCATGCTGTTCCTCCTGTTAAATATTTTGCTAAGCCCAAGTTCAATCAGAACTTGAGGAGAACTAACAAGAAAGGACCCAAGAAATTGTGGGTACCTAAGGAGAAGATAATTTCTGTTGCAGATATCCTTGGCGGCAAAGAGGACAAAAAGAAAAATGTCATGGTACCTGGACTCTGGGTGCTCGCGACACATGACAGGAAGAAGGTCTATGTTCTAAGACCTGGTGCTTAAATCTGCTGGAGAAGTGAAGTTTGGAGGAGATCAGAAGGGCAAAATTATTGGCTCAGGAACTATAAAGTTTGGTAACTCTCCTTCTATTTCTAATGTTCTTCTAGTAGATGGATTAGCTCATAACTTATTGTCCATAAGTCAATTAAGTGACAATGGTTATGACATAATCTTTAATCAAAAGTCTTGCAAGGCTGTAAGTCAGAAGGATGGCTCAATCCTATTTACAAGCAAGAGAAAGAACAACATTTATAAGACAGATCTTCAGGATCTTAAGAATCAGAAGGTGACTTGTCTTATGTCTGTTTCTGAAGAGCAATGGGTCTGGCACAGAAGATTAGGACATGCTAGTTTGAGAAAGATTTCTCAGATTAACAAACTAAATCTTGTCAGAGGACTCCCTAATCTGAAATACAAATCAGATGCTCTTTGTGAAGCATGTCAGAAGGGCAAGTTCTCCAAACCTGCATTCAAGTCTAAGAATGTTGTCTCTTTCTCAAGGCCGTTAGAACTTTTGCACATTGATCTGTTTGGTCCAGTCAAAACAGCATCTGTCAAAGGGAAGAAATATGGATTAGTCATCGTTGATGATTATAGCCGCTGGACATGGGTAAAGTTCTTGAAACACAAGGATGAGTCTCATTCAGTGTTCTTTGAATTCTGCACTCAGACCCAAACTGAGAAGGAGTGTAAAATCATAAAGGTCAGAAGTGATCATGGTGGCGAATTTGAGAACAGATTCTTTGAGGAGTTCTTCAAAGAAAATGGTATTGCCCATGATTTCTCTTGTCCTAGTGATAAGTGCCAAAATGTTGTTATTTTGAGTATATAATAGTGGCACTTATCGATACTTTTGTTAATACCATTTGAATAATTCCCCGTTTTGTGTATAAATACGTATATTTTGTGAATAGTTGTATTTTCATATACTTTTATACCATTTGATAGTTTTTCCTTTATTTTTATAGGTATTCATGCTTATTGGAGCCTTGAGGAATAAAGTGTCGAAGGCACGGCTCCGATTGCGCGATTTTTGATCAAATAAGCAAGTTTTGTGCAGAGAGCGCCGCTGAGCGGCGTGTAAGCGCGCTTTCCAGGGGAGAACCAAGTTTTTCTGGCCGCTAAGCGGCGGGTCTGGCCGCTGAGCGGAGGCATGTTTACTGTTCTTGATATTTTTGTAATACGTGTAGTCCGCTAAGCGAGATTTGGCCGCTAAGCGGCCGTAGCAGAAAATGTGTTTATATTCTTTCATTTGAACCATTTTAGGGTTATGGTTTTGGAGAGTTTTTGGTTCCAACAACATCATTTTCATCCTTAGAGTAGGATTAGCTTAGAAAACAACACCGGGTCATGCACTTGGAAGATCGGAGGTGGATTTCTCATCAACCGGAGCTGACAACCCGCGAGATATTTGGTTTATCTCTTCTATTATTTGTGTATTTCTTTGTGTTGGGTTTGTTTGTATAGTTACTCGAATCTTATGTATATTTACCGATTATAATGTTATGTTTAACTTGCTTTACAAATCTGTGTTGATGTTGTTCTGGATTTTTGCTCTATGCTGGGGATTTGGGTTGCTTTAGAGATAAACTTCTTGAATCCTTATCTAGGATGATAATCTGTTGGTTCTGAACTCTAGAGATAGATTTAGAGCTAGCATTCACTGTTTGTATCTGTTCTTAATGCTTTCGTGTTTGAGCGGCGCGCGAGAGATCGCCGACGCGAGAATACGGATGTTCTCACGACTTCGCGTTAGAGATAACCTTAGTTGTGAGATGATCTCGTTTGTGCTCCAGAGATGGACGCTTATGTGAGAGATACGTGATAACATAGATGAGTATCGTAGGTTGAGTATAACGGGTTGGTAAGTGTATGTTTGTGAAGAGTGGATATATTTACATTCCTGATAAGTTCTTTCTCTTCTAAGAATGTGTTTATTCTTTTCCTGTCTATATCTTTGTTTACTTTTCTTCTCATTCAAACCCAAGCTCGAAACCGTAGAAACTGTTGAATGGCATCTCTCCATCTCTGTGGACGATAATTCCCGGATCAATATTTCCAAATCTTTCTTTTGTTGCTTGCCCTATACTGCATTCAACAAAATTGCGCCGTTGCCGGGGATGGTTTGATTGCATCGCAATAGTTTTCGTGGTTTTGAGCTTTGTATATATCGTATATATTGCATAGTTTCACTTGTATATATATTTACTTGTACATGTTTACTTGTTTATGTTCACCATATGGTTTTACTTGTATATGTTACATACAAGTATACTTTTGTTGATGAATGTTGGTGAAACATGTTGATCTCGGATTAGCTCTTTACTTACAAATCTTCACTTTTCAACTCGTGCAACCAACATTCACCAACTTTCTCTTTGTGTATGTTAATAGTTATATGTGTTTCATGTTTGTATATATGTGTTTGTTCATATACATATTTGTATACTTGTGTTTTCCTTTATGTTCGTATAATCGTTGTATATATTTGTACCAGTAACATTTATTGAGTGGTTGGTTAGGAAACTTTCTTTAGGCTTGTGCGGTGAGACGTCACCATGGCATGATTGGAGGAAGCTAATTTCCAAACACCAAAACAATAAAGGCGTCGAGCTAACGACGTAAAACAAGCGCTTGTTGGGAGGCACCCCAACGGTTGTAAATGTTTTTTATATTTCTATGAACGAGGTATTTAGGTGAAGTGGTGAGTGATTAGAACAGCTGGTACAGTTCTGATTTTTCTGGTTTTTCTGTCATCCGCTAAGCGAGCCTAGCTCCGCTAAGCGATGACAGTAAAATTTTGTTTTTCTGCTCTGTACCAGTGGGGTTCCTATTCCACTTGGTTCACTCCTTTTTCCCACTCTCACCAAGGCTAATTAATAGTATATATTAGTTTCGTTTTTCTAATTCTTTTGTTGGTTGTTTGTACTTGAATTTTGTCGGTAAGTCGAAGATTTTTGAGGTGACTTTCCAAAGCTTGAGTGTTTCAACTTGCGGATGTATGGTAGGATATTGTTTTTGAAGTGTATAATTCAAGGTACTCATTTATTGCTTTCTATAACTTAACATGTTTAGGAAACTTTTCATTTGTACAATTACCATACCATTCATTCTTTTGCATTAGTTGCTTGTTGATTGAATCACTTTAGTTCCCAAACCATAAATGTGAGGAAGCTTTCCATTGTTCACATATGCTGGAGGCCACAATCTTTTTTTTAACTGGATTTTATTATGCTTTATCTTTTGATTATGTTGATTTTATGAAAGCATGAAAAGGATCAAGGCATTTTGTTTTATTTTGAGCACAACCACCATAACCAAATAGTCAATTCACCTTGTGAGTGTGTGATCATTTGTTAACCCTTTTGAGCCTTTTTGTCAATGTCCATGTTGTTTTTGCTAAATGCTTATCTTTGAGTGTTTAGTTCTCATTTTTGCATGGATGATTGATTCTTTATTTTCTTGAACCCTCAACCATGATTTTTGTTATGAATTTTTACCTTGCCTTAGAAGTAGGGAGTATTCACATGATGATGTGGTTGAATTCAAGTTGGGGAGAGAAATGGTTTCTACTTATTTGGTTGTTGCTATGAGGTTGAAAAGAAAAGAAAAAATGTGAAAAGAAAAGAAAAAGAAAGAAAAAAAAATGTGAAAAAGTTTTGAAAAAGAAAAAGAAAAGATAAGTGAATAATTGTGCTAATAAGTATTGTGATTGGTTTGAGAAACTTGTGGTTAAGGAATAAGTTTAATCGAGATTTTGTTGCTTAGGACTTTGGTGGATTGATCACTCCCTTAGGTTTAGGCAAGTTTTTGTTTCGACTAGCCTTAGGAAATATCCCTTGTTTGTTAACCAAGCCACATTACAACCTTGAAAAGTCCTTGTGATTCTTGCTTTTGTATCTTCAATGTGATTTTTGGATGAATGCATAATTTAATCTTTTGTTTGCAAGATTGTTGGATGAGTGTTAAAAGTCCCTCACCTTTGTGTGTTATTCATCCATTGATGAATTTTTGCTAGGTGTGATTCATGAAGTGAGCATGTATTGTGTTAGAATGTTTTGTATGCTTTTTGTACTTAAGATGCGTTTCGTTTACATGTTGTCGTTGTAGGATAGTGGTAAGTATTTACTTTGTTTGTACGTTTTTCTATTGAGCCATACATTTGTTTTTGGTTTTCAAAACTTGTTGATTCACAATTCTTTGGTTTATTACTTTTGATTCTTTGATTTATTTGACATTGTTTGAGGACAAACAAAGTTTTAAGTTGGGGAGAGTTTGATAAGTGCCAAAATGTTGTTATTTTGAGTATATAATAGTGGCACTTATCGATACTTTTGTTAATACCATTTGAATAATTCCCCGTTTTGTGTATAAATACGTATATTTTGTGAATAGTTGTATTTTCATATACTTTTATACCATTTGATAGTTTTTCCTTTATTTTTATAGGTATTCATGCTTATTGGAGCCTTGAGGAATAAAGTGTCGAAGGCACGGCTCCGATTGCGCGATTTTTGATCAAATAAGAAAGTTTTGTGCAGAGAGCGCCGCTGAGCGGCGTGTAAGCGCGCTTTCCAGGGGCGAACCAAGTTTTTCTGGCCGCTAAGCGGCGGGTCTGGCCGCTGAGCGGAGGCCTGTTTACTGTTCTTGATATTTTTGTAATACGTGTAGTCCGCTAAGCGAGATTTGGCCGCTAAGCGGCCGTAGCAGAAAATGTGTTTATATTCTTTCATTTGAACCATTTTAGGGTTATGGTTTTGGAGAGTTTTTGGTTCCAACTCCATCATTTTCATCCTTAGAGTAGGATTAGCTTAGAAAACAACACCGGGTCATGCACTTGGAAGATCGGAGGTGGATTTCTAATCAACCGGAGCTGACAACCCGCGAGATGTTTGGTTTATCTCTTCTATTCTTTGTGTATTTCTTTGTGTTGGGTTTGTTTGTATAGTTACTCGAATCTTATGTATATTTACCGATTATAATGTTATGTTTAACTTGCTTTACAAATCTGTGTTGATGTTGTTCTGGATTTTTGCTCTATGCTGGGGATTTGGGTTGCTTTAGAGATAAACTTCTTGAATCCTTATCTAGGATGATAATCTGTTGGTTCTGAACTCTAGAGATAGATTTAGAGCTAGCATTCACTGTTTGTATCTGTTCTTAATGCTTTCGTGTTTGAGCGGCGCGCGAGAGATCGCCGACGCGAGAATACGGATGTTCTCACGACTTCGCGTTAGAGATAACCTTAGTTGTGAGATGATCTCGTTTGTGCTCCAGAGATGGACGCTTATGTGAGAGATACGTGATAACATAGATGAGTATCGTAGGTTGAGTATAACGGGTTGGTAAGTGTATGTTTGTGAAGAGTGGATATATTTACATTCCTGATAAGTTCTTTCTCTTCTAAGAATGTGTTTATTCTTTTCCTGTCTATATCTTTTTTTACTTTTCTTCTCATTCAAACCCAAGCTCGAAACCGTAGAAACTGTTGAATGACATCTCTCCATCTCTGTGGACGATAATTCCCGGATCAATATTTCCAAATCTTTCTTTTGTTGCTTGCCCTATACTGCATTCAACAAAATGGCGCCGTTGTCGGGGATGGTTTGATTGCATCGCAATAGTTTTCGTGGTTTTGAGCTTTGTATATATCGTATATATTGTATAGTTTCACTTGTATATATATTTACTTGTACATGTTTACTTGTTTATGTTCACCATATGGTTTTACTTGTATATGTTACGTACAAGTATACTTTTGTTGGTGAATGTTGGTGTGGTGTCGTTTTCTTTACCTCCCCGTTTCACTTGGGAGGACGGCACGCTAAACCCTTCACGCGAAATTTGGAAGGAGAATGCGCCCGTGGTGGGATGAATTTTATTTCAGTTCTTCCTACGATATCACACGAACTTTCTTATTGGTCCTACGAGTAGGAAAGGGAAAAAAAGATCTCAACTAAACCCTAGGAGTTTGCTAAGTGTGGGGATTTCACCTAGACTAGAAATTCTGGAGTCCGGGAGGTCGGTTATACATAGGGAAGTGTTTAAACACCCTACATATCTGTTGTACTCTAAAGGAACCTTCTCTGTGTCATTGTGATTGTGTTTGCTGCTAATGATTGGGAAAGTTTCTCCTTTGTGTTAGGAGAAGGAATTGAATTGATTTGAAAAGACAGATAGATAGACAGACTGACTATTTTTGGTATTTTATTAGCTCGCTGAGATTCCTTGTGAACCTCATGCCTACATATCCCTAGTGGAAGTCAGAGCTTAATGTAGTTCGGGGAACTAACTAGGGAAATTAATTGTTTTTGGTGCCTTGCTTAAAGCTCAAGGTTGAAGCTTGGAATTAAATCTCTGTTTACAGTAAAGAGACATGAAATCATCTTTACAGAGAGGTATTAGTACTATTCTACCACAAACATTTAAAAGTGACAGAAAAGCTAAAAAAAATGATGTTTCATTAAGAGGGGAGTCTACTTGGTTGATCAAGTATGACAGCCATCGTGCCTCTAAAATGAAAGAAAGATGCTCGTCCAAATTAGGGAAAGTGTACAAGTCTGGGGATGTGCCAGAGCATGTCTTTCAGAGTCCTAAATGGGAGACTTTGATTGAAATTGAAATTGAAATGTTTGTTTGTTTGAATGTGGTAGACTAGTAAAAATATCTCTCTATAGAGATAAGCTATGTCTATCTACTGTATAAAAGATTTGACTTTAGCTGGCTTGTATGAGGCCCAAGCTTGAGGCTTTTTTTGATTGATTTATTAATATTATTGACTCTGGGAGATGACTCCACTGGGGATTAATTACAGGGTATTTTTGTGTTCTGTACAAAGCCCAGAATTGAGGCTGACTCTACTTAGGGAGACTCTATTTGTGTGCCTTGTACAAAGCCCAAGGTTGTGGCTGATTGTTGAGGATAATTGAATGAATGACTCTATTTTATGTGCCTTGTACAAAGCCCAAGGTTGTGGCTAACTCTAGCTAGGGAAAACATTATTTTCTGCCTTGTATAAAGCCCAAGGTTGTGGCTACTGAATGATGAAGAACTCACTGGGGAGACTCTATTATCTGCCTTGTACAATGCCCAAGGTTGAGGCTGACTCTTGACAGGGGAGTTTTATTGTTTGGGTGCCTTGTATGAAGCCCAAGGTTGAGGCTAACTGTTTTTGTTGGTTTTGACTCTACTGAGGAGGTTTTATTTATTAAAAGACTGTTTTTTCTTTTGGAAGCTAACCCTTTCCAGGGATTTTGACTCAGCTGGTGAATTTGTCTGTTAAAAGACTGACTTTATCATGTTTTTTGGAGGCTGACCCTTTCCAGGGGTTTTGACTCTTTTTTGGGGAAATTATCTCCTAAGAGAAATGAATCTTTATTTTTTTGACATTTTAATAATTGACTTTGGAGGCTAACCCTTTCCAGGGGTTTTTATTGAAATGATGGATTGATTTGGAGGCTAACCCTTTCCAGGGGTTTTTATTGAAATGATGGATTGATTTGGAGGCTAACCCTTTTCCAGGGGTTTTGTTGAAATGACTGGCAGAAAGATTATCTAATGGAGACTTCTTGTTTAAAGCCCAAGATGAAGGCTGACACATGTTGAGGAGAAAACAAACATAGATCCTAGACTCTGCAAAGGAAGATTGATGAAGATAAGGGTGATAGAGACTGTCCATGTCTCTCATTCCAAAAGGTGTACTCAATGCAAAATTGAGACAAACTTAGCTTGTTTAAAGTCTGGTTTAAATTGGAAGAAACTCACCAGGGTAGGCTAAAAGGTAACTAAAAACCTGTTCCTATGTTTATAAGAAACCTGATGGGTCCTTGTATACAAGCTCAAGAGGAAGCTGGAAATGCTTTTAAGAAGCCTGTGGGTCCTTGTACAAAGCCCAAGAGGAGGCTAATCGAGGGTCCTTGTTATAGCACAAGAGAAAGCTATGTAGTTTTGAACTTATTTTGGCTCTAAGCAAATGGGTAAGAGGTTTCACCGGGAATAATTCCTCTTTGGGTGGATGTGTCCTATTATTTGGATTCTAAGGTTTTTGCCAAGATGTTTCACCGGGAATAATTCATCTTGGGGGTTTGAACTACAGATCTCTAATTAGGAAAGAGCCTTCACCGGGAAGACATTCTCAATCCTAGGTCATATTCCTATAATATATATATATATAGTTTAACTGTCCTAAGGTTTATGCTCAAACGTAGTTCTAAACTAATATATATATATGCACAATTTATATTTGACAGTAATTTAAATAAAGACTGTAAATTGAAAGCTTGTAAAGCCTAACCTGGATGGAGTGGAGGCCTTTGGAGAAGTATGTACAGAGCCTCAACAATATTTTTTGTTATTTTGTTGATAATAGTTGAATATTTATGATAAACAGTTAATGGTTTTTGAAAACAGAAGAAGTGAAGATGGACAAAGGTCACATAGGTATCTGAAGAGTTTCACCGGGAATAATGCCCTTCAAATACCAGAAGAATGTTTTTAAAACAGAAAGAAGATTTTGAAAATACAGTTTTGAAAACAAGCTAAGAAGAGAAGGTTTTTGGGACTTACACTCTATTAGAGGCCCAGTACTTTACAGTACTGGTGTAAAAGCAATTTGAAAAATGATTTGGAATGATGCAAGGTTTTGTTGTTTGAAAACCCTAATCATTTGATTTAATCAGAGATTGAAAAATAGTTTTGAGAATTGACAAAAGTCAACTTAATTAAAGTAAAAATAAAGATTTTTACTCAATTAAGACCTAAGCAAATAGGGTTTTATCATGGACTTTATTTACAAAATGATTAGGTTAAAACAAAGTAAAATATGTATTTAAAGTATTTAAGAAAACACCTAAAACATACTATTTTAAACCTAATAAAAATATATGAAATAAATAATATTTTTATGATTTTTTTGATTATTCACAAAATAGATGTATTAAATGACAAGTGTGTGAAAAATGAAGTGAAAATAAATTAGTTTGATAGGTTAATTAATTGTGTGAAGTTGTGAAGAAAATAAGTGTGAAAAGTGGTAAAAAAATAGGAATGTCTCCACCAAGGCTTGAACTCACGCCTTTATAGTCACCACACCAAAACAAAGCCAACTGAGCTACACGCTCAGTGTGACTAAAGAGGGATCCCAGTTGTTTATATGTGAAACACGCGCGTTAAAATGGAAAATAAAAACAAAAGGTCTGAGGGGGGGATCGAACCCCAGACCTTATGGCAAGAGAGAGTGGAAGCGCATGTGACCAAGTGAGCTAAACGATGTATTCGTTTAAAACTCGCTTTCAGTTAAATATATTTTAAACTTTCCACTGAGAATTCAAAAATGGCGCGCTTCACCATCTTCGTCTTCAACCTCAAGCTCCATCAATTTGAAATTCTGAACCTCCTCAATTCTCAACCATTTGCAATGATATAAAAACCAAACTTGCTCTAAATTCACTCACGATTCTAAATATGTAACTAACATTTATTTATATGCACTATAGCTACCTAATTTCTTAGAAAACTCTAAGAACACATGAACCCTAAATTTGAAATTAAATGACAAACAGGATGAATAAATGAAAGATGATAGAGGGTTTTCAATCCTCTGATGATGCTAAACAAGATAGAATCGAGTTTTATCACAAAGAGTGCTTAAATTAAAGAGGTGAAGTTCAGAAACTTACCTCTGAAAATGGAGGTCGTGAGGATGATAGAGAGCACCTGGGCTTGAATGAATGATCTCAATAGCTTCCCTGAGACTCAATGATGCTAACTGAATGCTTATTGGAGCTTGAATCCTCCTGAATTGCTCTATGGACCTCCCTCGATTTCAGCTTCAAGTGAACATGGAGGTTGTTGAATTTGGAGTTACAGATGAGCTGCAGCCATCTGGTTAGCTTCACTATGACCTGAGGAGTGTGCCTGGATGATTGGCTTGGCTTGAAAACTCCTGAATTGCTCTGTGGTCCTCCAACTGCAAGTGCTCCAAAGTGAGAGCAACAATGGTGTTCCTCCACTTACAGAAGTGATCCAGGTGCTTGGATCACCTTAAATGACCTCCCTTGAGATGTTAGAATGTTCACTTCCCAAAGATGAGCTCTGGTTTGAAGAAATCGATTCTTCTTGCCAAAGAACTTTGAAAAACAATGAACATGAGAAGAGAAAGAGAAAGCAAGGAATATGGTTGCTTTGGTGTGTTTTTGAATGAGGAATGCCTCTGTATTTATAGGCAAATGGATGCAGATCAATTGGCTGTGGTGAGCTTGCTTAGTGTAGTGAGTTTGGTTTCTTAGCCATGAAGAAATTCAAAGAATATCCAAAATGCAATGATGCATTTTCGGGCTAGCTTCCCCTATCCATTGATTCTATCTGATCTTAGGGGACATTTCAGATGCAAAGTGAGCTCTAATTGGTTGATGAGAAGATTCCTTGGGTGATTCATCAATTTGCCATAAATTCACAAATGTAATCATTACATAATCACATGTTCTTGTTTTTAGAATCTTCTTCAATTCTTATGGCATGGTGAAAATGAATGCATGGCATGGTTTCAGATGTGTTATGGGTCGTGTAGCATCCATAAGAGAGGTTATTTGCACAAAATTTGCAAAGTCCAAAAGTGTCCATGACCTATAATTTTACTTCATGAGGCCAACTTTGAACAACCATAACTCTTAGCTCAAATTGAATTTGGAGAAGGTTGAACACAATTTGTAAAGCCCTAAACATCTACTTTAAATCATTAGTTTATGTCTTCTTCAGAATCATTTGGGAAATTTGTGAAAAATGAGCCCAAAGTTGGATGAAAACTAGGTTAAAACACTTAGAAAAATTTCTAAGTGTTTATGACCTAAACTTCAAAATTTCCAAAACTTCATAAATGATTGATCTTTTGAAAAAAGTTCCTTTGTAAGATGTTGTTTTATTTTTCAAGATCTATAACTTTCATGTTGGAAGTTTTTTGAGTTGTGTAGGTGAAATTTTGAGTTCTCACCATGCCTTCAAAAACCCTAATTCCCGACTTTTTGCTCCTTGATGAATTTCTTTGAATTTCTTTGGTCAAATGACTTTGACATCCATATATTGATGATATTGATCTTTGAAAGTCATTTTTTGACCAAAAACCTTAAAAGTCAAAGGTGATCCCATACAGTTGACTTTTGCCTGACAAAGTGAATTTTTGGACTTTTGTGTAGAAACAAGATCTTATCCTCAAATGAATGATGTAAATGGATTATATTGAGGTAGTAGAGACTCTTGAATCATGTCTTGAGTTTTGGATTCATGCCCTGATTAAAAGTCAACTATCTTGGTGAATTAGGTCAAAACCCTAATTGTCGACCAGAGGACAATGATGAGTGTAGACTTTGAATTGAGGTGTAATGTCCAGTGGATCTTGTCATAAGAGTTATTTGAAGATTATTAATGTCTTTGAATGGTCTCTTGGGGCTTTTTAGGGTTTCCCAAAGGTGATCCCTGATTTTAGTCCTTGATAGGTTCCAAACCCTAGTCTGTTGATCTGAGTAATCCTGTACTTAGATGACTGGGTGTCTTAATCAATCATAGGTGTAATAATGAAGCTTTTGAGTCTTATGATTGTATTAGAGACTAATTCCTCTATTGATTGATCCTTTGCCTGAGTTTTCTTGTCTTTGAACACCCTCGATTGAATGTCAGGCTGCTCTAGGTACTTGCTTTGACTTGATAAAAATCCTGAAGATATGTCATCTCAGGGGGGTCAAAAATTAGGGTATGACAGATGCCCCTATTTAAGTTTCTTTTATCTGGAGGGAGAGAGATTGAGATCTCGATCTCTCCTGCGTAAAAGAGACTTAAATATCAAAGAATGCCCGAATTTTGGGCGCTCCTGAGATGATAAAATCTTTGCATGATTTGATCCCGTTGTCGCACTTGGCGGGGGATGAGGAGACAAACTCCTGCAGAAATACTTGATGTGGATTCTGGTGAATGGATGGCAATGTAGGATGCGCAATCCATCTTCTTTAACTAAGTGTTGATACTTAGAAAAAGGTAAACAACCTCCTCTCGTTCCGGATGTCCATATCTCGAAACTGGTCTTAGTTGCATCTGGACAATATCTCAGATAAAGAGAAAATTTACAAAGGTTTGTTTCCTCATCAAACTTCTTACCAGCGCTTGGAGGTAAGATGCCATTTGACGGCTGTAGAGAAACTTCAAAGGTTTGTTTCCTCGTCAAACTTCTTACCAGCGCTTGGAGGTAAGATGCCATTTGACGGCTGTAAAGAAACTTCAAAGGTTTGTTTCCTCGTCAAACTTCTTATCAGCGCTTGGAGATAAGATGCCATTTGACGGTTGTAAAGAAACTTCACCATCTTCCCTTTTGACTTGACGTCTTTGAAAGAATGTCATATGGCCTCATGATCTTTTGAGGGGCTAATGACTTTGTTTGAAGGCGGACGAACTGTTTTCGGGGTGAAAACTGCCATTCGTCAACTGATGCCTGGGGAATCAACGAACTGTTTTCCTAACAGAAAAACTGTCATTCATCGACTCTGTGGGGGAGTTAAACATCCCAGAAACAGACAAACTGTTCGAAGAAACTGCCATTTGTCGATCTCTTGAGTATTTAACAGACAAACTGTCTTTTCTTGGGAAAATATTGCCATTTGTCGACTTTGTTATGATAAGAAGTGAGCAAACTGTCTTCTGATGAAAGAGACTGCCATTTGCTGATTGCTAGGGGAGCAAACTGTCTTCTACTGGGAGAGACTGCCATTTGTCGACCCTGTCATGAAAGAAAGTGAGCAAACTGTCTTCTGCTGAAAGAGACTGCCATTTGCTGACTTTGTTAGGGAATCTGAACTATCTTCTGGACGAAGACTATCATTCGCTGACTCCGCTGGGGAATCATTTGTCGATCTGCTGGGAGATTCTGAATTTTTCTTTGACAAGAAGTGGCACCTCTTGACCCTGCTGGGGAAATACCAAACCTCTAGGGAATTCCAAAATGTGAAGCAGACTATCTTATCTGAAGAAGACTGTCGAATGTCGCTCTGCAGGAGATTCTCGGCTGAGGAATTCCAAAAGTGAACAAACTATCTCTTTGAGGGAGACTACCATCTGTTGACTTGCTTGGTGAGATCCTTGTGTATGAACTGTTGTTTCGAAGGAAAAAGTTTCTCCGGAACTTGCAGGGGAAACTTGAGTTCATGCCTCAATGACTTAGGCATTCACAGGATCAAAGCCTGATTCGGCTATGCAATTATGATGTAATGTATGCATGAATATTATGACAATGATAAAATGTAAAGTGAATGTGAATAGAATTGTCGCGGATGGAAAATCCTAAGATACGACTTGAATTCTTGTTGATCAGAAGATGTCCTCTTCTTGTAGTTCGAACTTTGTTGGGAATATCTGGTTATCAGTTGTCCGCTGTCCGAAGTGAGTAATACGAATTGAAGTGAAGATCCGTCATCGGGAGATGTTCGCAAAGCGACCTCATGGGGAAATATTGGTTCCCGGAGTCTCAACCGTTCTCGGAGCAACTGTTTGCATTCTTCCTATTGTTTGTAAACCTTAGAAAGAAATTTCACCTTTATTTTTCCAAGTAAATTCATTTTTATTTTATGAAAACATTTGTTTCAAGAAATTGACTGTTTAAACTTAAAATGCATTCCAAGAAACTGAATAAGACTAGATTGCAAAGGAAAAGCACAAGGCTCAAATTATTATATATGGAATGGTAATCAGCCAAATGCTTGATTCCATGGAGTATTTACAAAGTTGGAAATTGATAATTTTCGGGAAAAGGGCTACGATGAAACGTGACGACCGTTATCTTTCCCTTCCACTCCGAGTTGCGCTGTATTCGTGCTTCGTAGAAGATGACCTACTGCTGATGAATACTCCACTATGGATTTTGAATGATCAAGTTTGTCCTGGACACAGTTACTTGCCATATATCCCTAACTTTTGCGTAAACTACCCCTTTCGGGTTTTAAGTCTACCAGGATTGATTAATATATATATTTTTTTTATGTCTCTAATTTTTGCCTGAATCGCCCTTTCGGGTTTTCGATTCACCGAGACGCTCTTTTTTGCCTAAGTCGCTCTTTGCGAGTTTTCAACTTAGCGAGCTGTTCTTTTAATTATTTAGGCGAAGTATTTCTTGACTGCGTCGACGTTCACAGGACGGGTGAATTCTTCTCCATCCATAGTCGTGAGTATTAAGGCTCCTCCTGAGAAAGCTCTCTTGACCACGTAGGGGCCGTCATAATTGGGAGTCCATTTCCCTCTCAAATCTGTGAGAAAAGATTGAATCTTTTTGAGTACAAGGTCGCCTTCTTTGATTGTGCGAGGTCGAACCTTTTTGTCGAAAGCTTTCTTCATTCTTTGTTGATATAGCTGTCCGTGGCATAAAGCTGCCATGCGCTTTTCTTCGATTAAGTTCAATTCATCGAATCTGCTTTGACACCACTCGGCTTCTGTTAATTTTGCCTCCATCAAAACTCTTATTGATGGAATCTCAACCTCTATTGGTAGGACTGCCTCCATGCCATATACAAGGGAGAAAGGAGTTGCTCCAGTCGAAGTACGTACTGATGTACGGTAACCATGAAGAGCATACGGGAGCATTTCATGCCAATCTTTGTAAGTGATGACCATCTTCTGAATGATTTTCTTGATGTTTTTGTTAGCTGCTTCTACAGCTCCATTCATCTTCGGTCTGTAAGGAGATGAGTTGTGATGTTCGATCTTGAATTCTTCACAAAGCTCCTTCATCATTTTGTTATTCAAATTTGACCCATTGTCAGTGATTATCTTGCTAGGAACACCGTAGCGACAGATGATGTGATTCTTGATAAACCTGACGACAACTTGTCTTGTAACGTTTGCATATGAAGCTGCTTCAACCCATTTGGTGAAATAGTCTATGGCTACCAAGATGAAGCGATGTCCGTTGGACGCTTTTGGCTCGATCATTCCAATCATGTCGATTCCCCACATGGAGAAAGGCCAAGGGGAAGAGAGTATGTTGAGAAGAGATGGTGGCACATGAATTCTATCGGCGTAGATCTGGCATTTGTGACACCTCTTTGCGTACTGGTAGCAATCTGAATCCATCGTCAGCCAATAATATCCTGCTCTCAGTATTTTCCTTTTCATGGTATGTCCATTGGTGTGAGTACCAAAGGAACCTTCATGTATTTCTCTCATGAGTATTTCTGCTTCTTTTCTGTCAACGCATCTGAGCAGAACCATGTCGAAGTTTCTCTTGTACAGAACATCTTCATTCAGGAAGAATCTACAAGCTAACTTTCTCAAAGTCTTTCTATCTTTCTTTGATGCCCCAAGAGGGTACTCTTGCTTTTGAAGAAAGTTCTTGATGTCGTGATACCACGGTTTGTCGTCGATGATTGCTTCTACTGTGAAAACATGAGCGGGCCTATCCAGGCGCATAACATCGATCCGAGGAATGTCATTCCAATGATTTATCCTAATCATGGAAGAGAGTGTGGCTAATGCATCAGCCAAATTGTTTTCTTCACGAGGAATGTGATGAAAATCTACCCTGTCGAAGAATGGTAATAATCTTCTCGCGTAGTCTTTGTAAGGAATTAGCCCTGGTTGGCGTGTTTCCCATTCTCCTTTGATTTGATTGATGACCAAAGCAGAATCTCCATATACATCCAAGTGTTTGATTCTTAGATCCATGGCTTCTTCGAGACCCATGATGCAAGCTTCATATTCGGCCTCATTGTTTGTGCACTTGAAAGTTAATCTGGCAGTGAATGGAATATGGGTACCCTGAGGTGTAACAATGATTGCCCCAATTCCTCGTCCATAAGCATTGACAGCTCCGTCAAAGATTAAGCCCCACTGGGATCCTATCTCAGGTCCTTCGTCTGGTAGTGGCTCATCGTAATCTTTCATCTTGAGGTACATGACGTCCTCGTCCGGAAAGTCGAAACTGGTTGATTCATGACCATTGAGTGGGTGGTGAGCCAGGTGCTCAGCTAGAATGCTTCCTTTCACGGCTTTCTGTGCGTGATACTCAATGTCATATTCTGATAACAACATCTGCCAACGGGCAATTCTCCCGGTTAAAGCAGGCTTCTCAAAGATGTACTTGATTGGATCCATATGAGAGATCAAACAAGTAGTATGTCGAATCATGTACTGGCGGAGACGCTTGGCAGCCCAAGCCAAAGCACAACACGTCTTCTCGAGCATGGAGTAGCGGGATTCACAGTCAGTGAATTTCTTGCTCAGGTAGTAGATGGCATGCTCTTTTCTCTTTGTCTCGTCTTGCTGTCCAAGGACACAACCCATGGAGTCTTCTAAGACGGTTAAGTACATTATCAAAGGTCTTCCTTCCACTGGAGGAGATAAGATGGGTGGTTCGAGCAGATATTCCTTAATATTGTCGAACGCTTTCTGACAATCGTCTGTCCAGACGCAACTTTGATTTTTCCGTAGAAGTTTGAAAATAGGAGCGCAAGTTGCAGTCATGAGATATATGAATCTCGAGATGTAATTCAGACGTCCAAGAAATCCTCTAACTTGTTTCTCGGTTCTGGGTGAAGGCATTTCTTGAATTGCCTTGACTTTGTCTGGATCTACTTCAATTCCTCGTTTGCTGACAATGAAACCAAGGAGTTTTCCTGAATAGACACCAAAGGTGCACTTGTTGGGGTTCAGGCGAAGCTGAAACTTCCGTAAGCGTTGAAATAACTTTGTCAGATTCTGTATGTGATCTTCTTCATTTTCTGATTTGGCAATCATGTCGTCCACATAGACTTCCACTTCCTTATGCATCATGTCGTGGAAAAGCGTAGTCATGGCCCTTTGATAAGTTGCCCCTGCGTTCTTTAGTCCAAAAGGCATAACACGGTAGCAGAACGTGCCCCAGGGGGTGATGAAAGCTGTTTTTTCCATGTCTTCAGGTGCCATTTTGATTTGGTTGTATCCTGAAAATCCGTCCATGAATGAGAAAACTTTGGATTTTGCTGTACTGTCTACCAACATATCAATATGTGGTAAAGGAAAATCATCCTTAGGGCTAGCTTTGTTCAAATCTCTATAGTCGACGCACATGCGGACTTTTCCGTCTTTCTTAGGAACGGGAACAATGTTAGCTAACCACTGAGGGTATTCTGAAGTGACGAGGAAACCTGCGTTGATCTGCTTTTGAACTTCCTCTTTGATTTTCATGGCCATCTCCGGATGAGTTCTTCTTAATTTTTGCTTGACCGGAGGGCATTCTGCTTTTAATGGCAAGTGATGCTCCACTATACTGGTATCCAACCCTGGCATATCTTGATAAGACCAAGCGAAGACATCTGAGAATTCTTTGAGCAGCTGTATCAAACTCTCTCTGATCTCTGAACTGAGCGAAGCTCCAATCTTAACCTCTTTTCTGTTTCCATTAGAACCAAGGTTAATGATCTCTAGAGGCTCATTGTATGGCTGAATGGCCTCTTCCTTTTGTTGAAGTAACCGTGAAATTTCCTTTGATATTTCTTCGTCTTCTTCTTCCTCTGCCCGAATACAGGAAACTCAAAGCTTGGAGAAGTCATACGATCGCACGTTTCAACGGGGTATTTTATGATTAATCTGCATATGTGTGATAAGTTTTATTTAGACAACGAGGGAAGACTCGGTGTATGCAGTTAATGGAATATTTAATGTTCTTTATGGGTGTTTTTTAGGATTACCAATTTCCGAAAAAAGAAAAGGGAAAACTAAACGAAGGAACAGAATGACATTTTTATTTATTGACAGTCATTTCTTGAAACAAAGACCCTATAAAACAAAACTCTATTGCTTTGGGCGAAGCAAAGAGGGACATTTTCCTAAGAAATAGTAAAATGCAAAGCCCTATGAAACATCTCTTCACCCTGGGCTATGGTGAGAGGACAAAATAACGGTGAAAGTTCCTACTTAGGAGTGCGAACAACAGTTGAAACTTCAACAGCTGTCCAGTAGTGGCGAACCCCATTGTGCACTAAGTAATCTGGAACCTTAGGCTTAAGCTGGCCTGTGGTAGGTCTTGATTTACCAACCACTGTCTTTGCAACACTCAGACGATCTTCTTCTACTTCAGCAGACTGAGCGGTATGAGCATACCCATTTCCGAGTGGAGTATGTCGGTTTTTCTTTTGAGGAAACTTCCAATCTTCTGAATGGAGAGACTCGTTGTCGGAGACACTTTCGAGATCGTCCTCTTCTGTATTTTGGTCTTGCTCTTCTCCCAAGATGGCATTGACTAGATATGTGAACTCTAGATCCGTAACCTCGGAAGGTGACTTGGGGATATAATCCTCAATGATGATTTCACCAGTAGATGATGATGAATAGCAAGGGTTATACATCTCTTTTGGCTGAGAGAGGTACTCATAATCAATGTTCCATCTAGTTGGAACAATATCTTCAAGAGAGATTCTTGAACTTTCAGGAGCGGAGTATTTCACCATGTAGTCGAATTTTCCGCTTGGTTCTCCTAATGTATCCCAAGTCTCTTCGGGGATAGGAGGAACTTCTTCTGATGAACCATGATTTCTGGTGGTGAAGCTGTCAGTAACTTCATCACTGCTTGGTTGAGTCTTACTTTCAAATCCTTTAGTCGGATAACAGTAAGGTGAATCAGACTCTGGTAGGGAGATGTATCCTGCTTTGTTAAGATAGGATAACCATTCCTCTTCATCGGTGTTTTCCGTACCGATGGTATTGACTGTTTGTTGAACAGGTTGAAGAAAACCTCCACTGCAGAAAGTTTCTTGAATAGGGAGAACTACCTCAATCCCTGGGATAGCTTTTGATGATGTCGGAAAGAATCCAATTCCTGTTCTGTTCTTGTTGTTGGTAGGAATATTAATGTGCCCCCAACCACTGGTAGTACCATCCTTTACAACTTGGATTGCATCTTTGTATGAAGAAATAGACGCTGCTTTCTCCTTTCCTTTGTCCAAGGAAAGTGCTTGGAATTTAGTTCCAACAACTTCTTTTGGTTCTATGTCGGAGAATGATGACAGGTTGCTGACGATCAGAGCTCGTTCTCCACATACGGTTACCAATTTGTCATTTCTTATGATCTTCAGTTTCTGATGAAGTGTTGAAGTAATTGCCCCAGCCTCATGAATCCACGGGTGACCTAGCAAACAACTGTATTGTGCTGGAATGTCCATAACCTGGAAAGTGATTTTGAACGTCTGAGGTCCAATAGTTATGGGAAGATCTACTTCTCCGAAAACTGACTTTCTTGATCCATCAAATGCTTTGAAGATGACATGACTTTTTCTTAGAGGGTAATCTTCGAAAGATAATCTTGACAATGTTGATTTCGGCATGACGTTGAGAGAGGATCCATTGTCTATTAGGACTCATGTGAGTGTATTACCCATGCAGCCAACTGAGATGTGAAGTGGAAGATTGTGGTCCACTCCTTCTTCAGGAAGATCTTCGTCACAGAAACTTAGGTTTGTTCCGGCGGAGATGTTGGCAATGATGTTGTTGAATTGGCTTATTGTAACACTTGGTTCTACGAAAGCTTGTTCCAAAACTTTCTGTAGAGCTTCCCTATGAGCTTCAGAACTCAATAGCAGGGAAAGAACAGAAATCCTAGATGGAGTATGTAGTAATTGGTCTACAATGTTGTATTCACTCCTCTGGATTAACTTCAAGATCTCATCATTTTCTTTCGCTTGAACAGCATTGGTCGGATGATTGTCTTGCCTATGTGGTACTCCCTCCGAAGGTTTCTCCACATTTTCTGTTGTTCTGTTGAAGACTCGTCCACTTCTGGTGACTCGACTAACATCAGCAATGTTGACAACAGACGGTAATGGTATTTTCTTACCATTTTCAATGAATGTAGCATTGTACTTGTATGGTATAGCCTTGCTGGACTCATACGGTACAGGACCTGGTAAGTAGATGACTGTGGACCTCCGATTTTTTTAATTCCGGGCCATACCTCTGATCTGTAGAGATACGTGAACTGACTCTTTTTTGTTGCTTAATGCTTTCGCATTTTTGAAAATTCACAGAGTCGCCACCGACCTTTTATTTTATCCAATTAAGGAAAGGTTTATAAAAGAAACAGAAAAAAGACCTTTAAGAAATTCTGGGTAAGGGGGTAGGTTATACAAAGGGAAGGTGTTAGCACCCTTTGTATCCATGGTTATCCATGGGCTCTTAAGTTTGCTTAGCTCACTTGTTTTTCGATCACTTTTCAATTGCTCTGAAATTGCTCATATGTGGTTTCAAATACCTTTGTAATTTGAATTTTGTAATGATCCGTGTGTGGATGTATACAAAATGCTTGTTTATCTTTCAAAAGATGTTTTGAAAAGAACGTTAACTTTGTAATAACCCGTGTTTGGATGTATACAAAGTATTGTCTTTTTTGAAAGTTTTGAAAAATCAACAGTGTATGAGAATTTTGTTTGTTTTGATTTAAGCAAGCAAACTAGGAGGTCTACCCTGAGTTGTAAGGTCTTTATCCTATTTCCTTTAAAAATCTATCCTTTCACCGGATATAAAAGCAAGGTTCGATTTTGTACTCAAAACAGTGGAATTTTGATTTTGATTTTGAAAGGAATGAGAAGGGATTACCTGAAGAGGTGCAAGTGTGATTGTGAATGGATTCAGATATTTATCTTTGAAGTTAGTGATCTAACGGTTCAATTTTATCTTTGACATACACGCAGTTTATATGTGCTGGAAATTAAAATGCGGAAATGTAAAATGCGGAAAGTAAATCTACGCTATTACATCGATTGTGCAGGAAACGTAAACTAGCCTATTTACATGAATTTGACATCCTATACATTTATCTAGGAATTTAAATTGCAAAAAATAAAAGGCATGTTTTTTTTGATTTTCTATGGTTTGATTTTAATTAATTAATGCATGATTAATTAAATTAAAATGAAGAAAAAGATGAAAATAGATTTAAACCTAGAAATTAAGTTTAAAATATGTACAAAAATATGTGTCAATTAATTTTAAAACAAAACTAATTTTTTTTGGAATTTTTGAAATTGATTTGAAATTGATTTAAGTTAATTAAAACATAATTATGCAAATAATTATACAAATAATTAAAACTTAAAGATAAAATGATTCAAAATATGTACAAAATTAGTTTATAATATATAAACAATATTTAACACAAAGAACAATTTTTTTATGATTTTTTTGATTGGTTAGAATAATTAAAAGCAAATATATAAATATATACTAATTAATTATGCAAAATATTGAAATTATGAAGAAAAATAAAATATTTTTATTTCAGAAAATAATATATTATTTTAGAAGTCTAAAAATATTTTTTGTGTATTTTTTGGATTTTTAAAACTATTTTTAATTAATTTAACAAAGAAATTAAAATAAAAATAAGAAATAAAAGGATACTGATCAGATGTGGAAATTAAATGAGGGAGTATGATGCGCATGCGTGTTCTGAGGCGTTGGATGAGCTGTTAAGCAAGATCAGATGGTCCAGACTTTGAGGCACATGGTACACGTTACACCTGCAAAACACTTGATTAGAGATAAATTCAAAAAACACGCGCGCGCTTCTGAACCAATGGGAGGAAGACACGTCTTCGTCTTCAACCTTCAGACAAGGCCTTTGACAGCGCTTTTGTAAAAAAGCGCTATAGTAGGTGAACCCTAAATCTGCAAAATAACGAATAGGGGTAAACAAGCATAAAAATCAGGCGCGATGGCACCACTGGATTCGTCTTGTTCCACTGAATGTAACCATGTCCTTAATTTTGCTTAATTTTGGCCCTAATGAAAAACCCTAATTTTGAACTAAGCAAACCCTAAAATGGTGTATGATACAAACAACCATTAAAGTCCAATTGAAGCTCCAGAAACGACCAGAGCTTCAAACCAAACACAATTATGCATCTACATCTTGTTAAATGTGCGTGAATTATGAGATATAAGTTGGTTTTAGTTTGAACAAACCGTGGCTTTATATAGCTCGATTTAGTGAAGTTTATGACTTGGAAATGATTGGAATTGTTTCAGTGTAGCTCAGAGATGATGTTTGAATGTTTATTTTATATTGAAATGGACTGAAACTTAAAATTCGAATTTCATGTTTCTTTGAAAATTACAAGTGGTTACAAGTATGCTATATGCTTATGGATGCTTCTGAACTCGTCTCTCCTTTGTTACTGAACTAAGATAGCTTATTTATAAGCTATGTGTGCTTACAATTGAAGCTAATATGTGCCTTAGTTGCCTTTGTTGAAACTTTGGTTTTTTAATATTAAAAACCTTTGAAAAATTGACCAAGTCTTGCTCTCCTTCAATGCACCTGCCTTGCTCTTCAATTCTCTGCAGAAGATGAAGATTCCTTAGGGGTGAGTCATGCTTGGAAGTTAAGCTACCATTATCCATGCATTTTCCTTTTAATTTTAATCTTAAAGTAAGATAAAATCATGCAAAAATGGATAAAAAAAGGTATGGGCTTAGTCTTGGTCGTGGGAGGCCCATAATATCATGGAAATGATGTTTGAATGCTGAAAACTTGGCCCCATTTGGAAAAAATGCCATTTTGAACAATGTTGATTTCATGTATTTTCCCAAAATTTAGCCAACTTCAACAAGGTGTAAATCCTTCAATTTTTGTCATATGAAGGAGATCTTGCACTTTTTGGAAACCTCAAAGAGTCCTCTAACCAATGCCTTTGGTCTCATGTCAAAATGATTTTTGAAGCTCCTTGTGTGTCCTTTTGAAAAAAGTGTCTTTTTGTTGACTTTGAAAATGACCTGTAATGTCTTTGATCATATTTTTCAAATGGTGAATCCAATGACCATGGGATCAATGGCATTTGAAAGATAATTGAATTTCCTTCAAAACAAGCTTTGGTTTGAATTTTTTGGATGAAGGATGAGAGAGTTATGATCAGTCAAAGTTGAGTTGACTTTTCAGGCAAAAACCCTAATTTTGAATCTTAGGGTTTTGTTGATTTTTGATCTTTCCTTGATGAATTATGATCATCCAATGATCAAATGATGAATCCTTTGACAAAATATGGACTTTGACAAAAAATTTCATTTTTGACTGTCTGTTGACTTTTTTGGTCAAACGGGTCGTCTGTTGACTGTTTGAGCTGCTGACGGTGCGTCTGAGTGAATTGAAGTTTGAAAATTTGTATGATGGTACTTTGAGATATATGGATGTGTATGAAATCCATTTGAGCTCTCAAAAACTTGTTGCTCCTGTAAAAACAAGAAAAACCCTGATTAGGGACTGTTTGTGTAGGAGACAGTTAAGCGTACCTGATTTTTGTGCAGTGTTGAGTCTCTGCTAATCGCGTGATATTCAGAAGACTTCTAGCACAAAGATCTTGGAATTTTTAATAGTGAAAGATTGATTTGATTGATGGTACAAAACACTGAGAATTGTACTGCCAGCAGTTTGGCTGTCGACTGACTGTTCAGGTAGCAGTTAGAGTGAAAAATCAACAGTCAAAGTTAATTTTCTTTTTTTTGTTGTTTTTGTTTTATGTGAAAAATGAAAGTTTATTTACATGACTTGTTAAAAAACACAGACATAATAAATAACTAATATTTACTGTTACCAGTACAGTCTGAGTTTCCTGATTCTGCGCCTGCAAAAGATTTAACTCTGTACCAATTGTGTCAGTACCATTTATCTGTAAATAAATAAATAGCATGTGTGAAGTAATAAACAGTATTTGGTGTTTGCGTAAGAATAAATTCAACTGCAAGCCAAATTACTGTATAAGAAAAATTCTAAAAACTAAGTATTTCATATGTCAGGATATTTGTTGAAATAAAAATCCATGATTATATGAGACCCTTAATTTTCAGATTGGAGTTTTCTTGAAAAATATGTGGGCAAATTTTGGGGTATAACAGTTGCCCCTATTCAATCTTCTTAAACCTGAAGAGATTGTCTGAAATCTGAAGGTAGAAGATGATTGAATATTTAGATGCCCTGAAAATTTGCACTTACCTTGATCAGAAGAGATGTTGGAAGTTGCATTTGAATGTCGTCTGCGAAATGTTGTTGGCAGATTGAAACATTACCTGAGATGGGCTTTCAGATGCCACCTGGTAAATGGGTTGAGGGTTTGTTCATCAGAATGAATCCATTGATTATATCTTGATGAAGGATTTGAAAGTCTTTGTGTTGACTGTTTCGGAACCGTCCAAGGTTACCGCTTTAAGTCTTGGAAGATAATCGTTACGGAACTTGTCCAAAGTTTTTCCGATTTAGATTTGATCATTGTGGAACCGTCTGAGGTATCGCTTTAGATCTGCAATGTTAGATCGTTCTGGAACCGTCTGAGGTATCGCTTTAGATCTGCAACGTTAGATCGTTCTGGAACCGTCTGAGGTATCGCTTTAGATCTGCAATGTTAGATCGTTTTGGAACCGTCTGAGGTATCGCTTTAGATCTGCAACGTTAGATCGTTCTGGAACCGTCTGAGGTATCGCTTTAGATCTGCAATGTTAGATCGTTTTGGAACCGTCTGAGGTATCGCTTTAGATCTGTGATGTTAGATCGTTCTGGAACCGTCTGAGGTATCGCTTTAGATCTGCAATATTAGATCGTTTTGGAACCGTCTGAGGTATCGCTTTAGATCTGTGATGTCTGTTTTTGAGTTGGTGAGTGATCAGAATGAATCTTTGGCTTGATTATATCTGAGAGAACCGTTCATGGAATTCAGGTGAACACTGCATGTGATTGAGAACATCTTTGTTGAAGATATCTGCCTACCTGAAAAATCAAGTTAGTGATATGCAATGTTTATGATGCATGTAAATGTGAGATATTCCCGGAGAAATATGCATGTTATGTTGTGCATGATGTATGATGTATGATGCATGATGTATGATGTATGAATGTGATGTCAAGCTTCTAATTGGAAAAATAAATTCCCACTAGTCAGCTGGACATGAATGTATTGTGATCGTTGATGATCTTTTGTCTTGCTTGAGTACCCTCGTCTGGGGAAATTCTTTGAGAACCCGGGTATCCCGTTGAAGGATCTTTGACTACTGCTTGGGGAACCAAAGGTAACTGGAAGTTCTGATGCCCTTTCAAATGGGAATGAGGAAGATGCATAATCCTCCGATGCACTATCTGACCAAGTCCGGGTGCGGGGATCACATCTTCTGAAGATAGTAATCTGGAACAAACCTGCTGGGGAATAAGACTTCTTTTGAAGAGAAAATCTTTTTGAGGAATTTGCTGAGAAATGCGTTTCTCTTGGTGATTTCCTTCTGATGGAATGATGTCCAGATGATCGGGACATTTCCTGAATGCCATTCCTGTTTTTCCTGGTAAACATCAATCATATTCAAATGCATATGTTCATTCAAAATTATCATTGGGACGCTTACGTATTTAAACAGAAAAAATGAAAATAGTGATTTTTGAAAGAGCTGCATTGAAAAGAGCCATGATAGGCGGGTTAGCACAGGGAGACAACAATCCTAGAAGTAGGAAACTGTCAGAAAGTTTTGAAAAATATTTATGAAGATAAATAGCTATGTGAAAATGATCCAGTCAAGTTTCAACTCTGCTATTGCCAATCTGTCTTCGAGCATCTCATCCCTCACTTGTTGGAAGAAAGTGATTAGACTGATCGGTGTCTTTGAGGTGTTGAATCTTGATGGTGAGTAGGCAGCTGAACGGAACACAGTTGTATGCTTCATTCCCTAACTTTTGCCTAGGCCGCCCTTTCAGGTTTTCAGCCTACCGGGATAGAATTTGTTTAGTCTCTAATTTTTGCCTGGACCGCCCTTTCGGGTTTTCAATCCACCGAGACGCTCATTTTTGCCTAAGTTGCCCTTTCAGGTTTTCAACTTAGCGAGCTGTTTTTTTTCTTTAAGAGAAGTATTTTTTGACTATGTCAGCATTCACAGGGTGTGGGAAATCCTCGCCATCCATGGTGGTAAGCAACATGGCGCCGCCGGAGAATATTTTCTTGATTATGAATGGTCCCTCGTAGGTGGGAGTCCATTTGCCTCTGGGATCACCTTGTGGTAAGATGATGCGTTTGACAACCAAGCCACCAGTTTGGTATGCTTGACTTTTGACTTTTTTGTTGAAGGCTTTGATCATACGCTTTTGGTATAGCTGACCATGACAAATAGCTGCGAGCCTTTTCTCATCAATCAAGTTTATCTGGTCCAACCGTGTTTGAATCCAATCGTCTTCGTCTAGATTGGCTTCTTTCATAATCCTTAGGGAAGGAATCTGAATTTCAATTGGAAGAACTGCCTCCATACCATAGACTAAGGAAAATGGAGTTGCCCCTGTTGAAGTACGCGCAGATGTGCGATAACCATGAAGAGCAAAAGGCAACATCTCATGCCAGTCTTTGTAGGTTACTGTCATTTTTTGTATGATTTTCTTGATGTTCTTGTTGGCAGCTTCCACCGCGCCGTTCATCTTTGGTCGATATGGAGAAGAATTATGATGTTTGATCTTGAACTGTGTGCAAAGTTCAGTAATCATTCTGTTGTTTAGATTTGTGCCATTGTCCGTGATAATCCGTTCAGGGATGCCATACCGACAAATGAGATTGTATTTGATGAACCGGGCCACCACATTTTTGGTGACAGAAGCAAATGAAGCTGCTTCTACCCACTTTGTGAAGTAGTCAATAGCGACCAGGATAAAGCGATGTCCGTTGGAGGCAGTAGGTTTGATTTCTCCAATCATATCAATACCCCACATTGCAAAAGGCCAAGGAGCCGTCAGGACGCTTAATGGAACTGGAGGTACATGTACTTTGTCAGCGTATATCTGGCATTTGTGACATGTTCGGGAGTGATGATGGCAGTCTGTTTCCATGGTAGACCAGTAATAACCTGCTCTAAGGATCTTTTTAGCCATTGTATGTCCACTGGAATGAGTACCGAAGGTACCATTGTGTATTTCTTCCATGATTTGTTCCGCTTCCTTCTTGTTTACACAGCGAAGTAAAGTCGAGTCATGGTTGCGTTTGTATAGGGTTCCATTGCTTAGGAAGAATTTGGCAGCAAACCTCCTTAGAAATTTTCTGTCATTAATGGATGCCCCTTCAGGGTACTCCTGAGCTTCGAGATATCTTTTTACTTCATGGAACCATGGTTTTTCCTCGGTTCCTTCGGTATTGATCTCATTGCAATAGGATGGTTCATCTTGCCTGTAGATGGTGATCATAGGCGCCTCGTTGTCCCACCTGACTTTGAACATGGATGACATGGTAGCTAAAGCATCAGCTAGTTGATTTTCCTCGCGTGGGATGTGTTCGAAAGTGATTTCTTCGAAGTAAAGAATCAAACTCAGCACATATTCTTTGTAAGGAATTAGATTTGGGTGCTTTGTGTCCCATTCCCCTTTGACTTGGTAGATTACCAAGGCCAAGTCTCCGTAGACTTCCAGGAATTTGATTCTTAGATCGATTGCAGCTTTAAGACCCAGAATACATGCTTCGTATTCGGCTATATTGTTAGTGCAATTGAAGCATAACCTGGCAGTGAACGGTGTGTAACTTCCTGCGGGGGAAATGATCACAGCTCCGATGCCATTGCCAAGTGCATTAGAAGCTCCGTCAAAAACCATAGTCCACCGGGATCCTGGCTCGGGTCCTTCTTCTGGTCCTGGTTGTTTGT